>NW_027473627.1:0-199247 GCF_050947335.1 Megachile rotundata | reverse complement strand
CTCATGCTATTAGCCATATTATGGTTATATGATCGATATAACGACAATTACTATACTTATTACTCTTATTATTATCAATCTAACTCATATTATTAGCAATATTATGCTTATATGATCGGCAGAACGAGAATTACTATACTCACTACTCTTTGTATTATCAATATAACTCATATTATTAGCCATATTATGCTTATATTATCGATAGAACGACAATTACTATACTTATTACTGTTATTATTATCAATCTAACTCATATTATTGGCCATATTATGCTTAAATGATCAATAGAACGACAATTACTATACTTATTACTCTTATTATTATCAATCTAACTCATATTATTAGCCATATTATACTTATATGATCGATAGAACGACAAATACTATACTTATTACTCTTATTATTATCAAGCTAACTCATATTATTACCCATATTATGCTGATATGATCGATAGAACGACATTCACTATACTTATTACACTCACTATTATCAATCTAACTCATATTATTAACCATATTATGCAGATATGATCGATAGAACGACAATTACTATACTTATTACTCTTATTATTATCATTCTAACTCATATTATTAACCATATTATGCTTATATGCTCGATAGAACGACAATTACTATACTTATTATTCTTATTTTTATCAACCCAACTCATATTATTCGCCATATTATGCTTAAATAATCGATAGAACGACAACTACTATACTTATTACTCTTATTATTATGAATCTGCCTCATATTATTAACCATATTATGCATATATGATCGATAGAACGACAATTACTATACTCATTACTCTTATTATTATCAATCTAAATCATGCTATTAGCCATATTATGGTTATATGATCGATATAACGACAATTACTATACTTATTACTCTTATTATTATCAATCTAACTCATATTATTAGCCATATTGTGCTTATATGATCGATAGAACGACAATTACTATACTTATTACTCTTATTATTATGAACCTAACTCATATTATTAGCCATATTGTGCTTATATGATCGATAGAACGACAATTACTATACTTATTACTCTTATTATTATCAATCTAACTCATATTATTAGCAATATTATGCTTATATGATCGGCAGAACGAGAATTACTATACTCACTACTCTTTGTATTATCAATATAACTCATATTATTAGCCATATTATGCTTATATTATCGATAGAACGACAATTACTATACTTATTACTGTTATTATTATCAATCTAACTCATATTATTAGCCATATTATGCTTATATGATCGATAGTACGACAATTACTATACTCACTGCTCTTATTATTATCAATCTAACTCATATTATTAACCATACTATGCAGATATGATCGATAGAACGACAATTACTATACTCATTACTCTTCTTATTATCAATCTAACTCATGCTGTTAGCCATATTATGGTTATATGATCGATATAACGACAATTACTATACTTATTACTCTTATTATTATCAATCTAACTCATATTATTAGCCATATTGTGCTTATATGATCGATAGAACGACAATTACTATACTTATTACTCTTATTATTATGAATCTACCTCATATTATTAGCCACATTATGCTTATATGATTGATAGAACTACAATTACTATACTCATTACTCTTATTATTACCAATCCAACTCATATTATTACCCATATTATGCTGATATGATCGATAGAACGACATTCACTATACTTATTACACTCACTATTATCAATCTAACTCATATTATTAACCATATTATGCAGATATGATCGATAGAACGACAATTACTATACTCATTACTCTTATTATTATCAATCTAACTCATGCTATTAGCCATATTATGGTTATATGATCGATATAACGACAATTACTATACTTATTACTCTTATTATTATCAATCTAACTCATATTATTAGCAATATTATGCTTATATGATCGGCAGAACGAGAATTACTATACTCACTACTCTTTGTATTATCAATATAACTCATATTATTAGCCATATTATGCTTATATTATCGATAGAACGACAATTACTATACTTATTACTGTTATTATTATCAATCTAACTCATATTATTGGCCATATTATGCTTAAATGATCAATAGAACGACAATTACTATACTTATTACTCTTATTATTATCAATCTAACTCATATTATTAGCCATATTATACTTATATGATCGATAGAACGACAAATACTATACTTATTACTCTTATTATTATCAAGCTAACTCATATTATTACCCATATTATGCTGATATGATCGATAGAACGACATTCACTATACTTATTACACTCACTATTATCAATCTAACTCATATTATTAACCATATTATGCAGATATGATCGATAGAACGACAATTACTATACTTATTACTCTTATTATTATCATTCTAACTCATATTATTAACCATATTATGCTTATATGCTCGATAGAACGACAATTACTATACTTATTATTCTTATTTTTATCAACCCAACTCATATTATTCGCCATATTATGCTTAAATAATCGATAGAACGACAACTACTATACTTATTACTCTTATTATTATGAATCTGCCTCATATTATTAACCATATTATGCATATATGATCGATAGAACGACAATTACTATACTTATTACTCTTATTATTATCATTCTAACTCATATTATTAGCCATATTGTGCTTATATGATCGATAGAACGACAATTACTATACTTATTACTCTTATTATTATGAATCTACCTCATATTATTAGCCACATTATGCTTATATGATCGATAGAACTACAATTACTATACTCATTACTCTTATTATTACCAATCCAACTCATATTATTACCCATATTATGCTGATATGATCGATAGAACGACATTCACTATACTTATTACACTCACTATTATCAATCTAACTCATATTATTAACCATATTATGCAGATATGATCGATAGAACGACAATTACTATACTTATTACTCATTATTATCATTCAAACTCATATTATTAACCATATTAAGCAGATATGATCGATAGAGCTACAATTACTATACTCATTACCCTTATTATTATCAATCTAACTCATATTATTAACCATATTATGCAGATATGATCGATCGAACGACAATTACTATACTTATTACTCTTATTATTATGAATCTAACTCATATTATTAGCCATATTATGCTTATATGATCGATAGAACGACAAATACTATACCTATTACTCTTATTATTATCAATCTAACTCATATTATTAACCATATTATGCAGATATGATCGATAGAACGACAATTACTATACTTATTATTCTTATTTTTATCAACCCAACTCATATTATTCGCCATATTATGCTTAAATGATCGATAGTACGACAATTACTATACTCATTAATCTTATTATTATCAATCTAACTCATGCTATTAGCCATATTATGGTTATATGATCGATATAACGACAATTACTATACTTATTACTCTTATTATTATCAATCTAACTCATATTATTAGCCATATTGTGCTTATATGATCGATAGAACGACAATTACTATACTTATTACTCTTATTATTATAAATCTAACTCATATTATTAGCCATATTATGCTTATATGATCGATAGAACGACAATTACTATACTTATTACTCTTATTATTATGAATCTAACTCATATTATTAGCCATATTATGCAGATATGATCGATAGAACTACAATTACTATACTTATTACACTCACTATTATCAATCTAACTCATATTATTAACCATATTATGCAGATATGATCGATAGCACGACATTTACTATACTTATTACTCTTATTATTATCAACCTAACTCATATTATTAGCCATATTATGCTTATATGATCGATAGAACGACAATTACTATACTTATTATTCTTATTTTTATCAACCCAACTCATATTATTCGCCATATTATGCTTAAATGATCGATAGAACGACAATTACTATACTTATTACTCTTATTATTATGAATCTTACTCATATTATTAGCCATATTATGCTTATATGATCGATAGAACGACAATTACTATACTTATTACTCTTATTATTATGAATCTAACTCATATTATTAGCCATATTATGCTTATATGATCGATAGAACGACAAATACTATACCTATTACTCTTATTATTATCAATCTAACTCATATTATTAACCATATTATGCAGATATGATCGATAGAACGACAATTACTATACTTATTATTCTTATTTTTATCAACCCAACTCATATTATTCGCCATATTATGCTTAAATGATCGATAGAACGACAATTACTATACTTATTACTCTTATTATTATGAATCTTACTCATATTATTAGCCATATTATGCTTATATGATCGATAGAACGACAATTACTATACTTATTACTGTTATTATTATGAATCTGACTCATATTATTAGCCATATTATGCTTATATGATCGATAGACCTACAATTACTATACTCATTACTCTTATTATTATCAATCCAACTCATATTATTACCCGTATTATGCTGATATGATCGATAGAACGACATTCACTATACTTATTACACTCACTATTACCAATCTAACTCATATTATTAACCATATTATGCAGATATGATCGATAGAACGACAATTACTATACTTATTACTCATTATTATCATTCAAACTCATATTATTAACCATATTAAGCAGATATGATCGATAGAGCTACAATTACTATACTCATTACCCTTATTATTATCAATCTAACTCATATTATTAACCATATTATGCAGATATGATCGATCGAACAACAATTACTATACTTTTTACACTTATTATTATCAATCCAACTCATATTATTACCCATATTATGCTGATATGATCGATAGAACGACATTCACTATACTTATTACACTCACTATTATCAATCTATCTCATATTATTAACCATATTATGCAGATATGATCGATAGAACGACAATTACTATACTCATTACTCTTATTATTATCAATCTAAATCATGCTATTAGCCATATTATGGTTATATGATCGATATAACGACAATTACTATACTTATTACTCTTATTATTATCAATCTAACTCATATTATTAGCCATATTGTGCTTATATGATCGATAGAACGACAATTACTATACTTATTACTCTTATTATTATGAACCTAACTCATATTATTAGCCATATTGTGCTTATATGATCGATAGAACGACAATTACTATACTTATTACTCTTATTATTATCAATCTAACTCATATTATTAGCAATATTATGCTTATATGATCGGCAGAACGAGAATTACTATACTCACTACTCTTTGTATTATCAATATAACTCATATTATTAGCCATATTATGCTTATATTATCGATAGAACGACAATTACTATACTTATTACTGTTATTATTATCAATCTAACTCATATTATTAGCCATATTATGCTTATATGATCGATAGTACGACAATTACTATACTCACTGCTCTTATTATTATCAATCTAACTCATATTATTAACCATACTATGCAGATATGATCGATAGAACGACAATTACTATACTCATTACTCTTCTTATTATCAATCTAACTCATGCTGTTAGCCATATTATGGTTATATGATCGATATAACGACAATTACTATACTTATTACTCTTATTATTATCAATCTAACTCATATTATTAGCCATATTGTGCTTATATGATCGATAGAACGACAATTACTATACTTATTACTCTTATTATTATGAATCTACCTCATATTATTAGCCACATTATGCTTATATGATTGATAGAACTACAATTACTATACTCATTACTCTTATTATTACCAATCCAACTCATATTATTACCCATATTATGCTGATATGATCGATAGAACGACATTCACTATACTTATTACACTCACTATTATCAATCTAACTCATATTATTAACCATATTATGCAGATATGATCGATAGAACGACAATTACTATACTCATTACTCTTATTATTATCAATCTAACTCATGCTATTAGCCATATTATGGTTATATGATCGATATAACGACAATTACTATACTTATTACTCTTATTATTATCAATCTAACTCATATTATTAGCAATATTATGCTTATATGATCGGCAGAACGAGAATTACTATACTCACTACTCTTTGTATTATCAATATAACTCATATTATTAGCCATATTATGCTTATATTATCGATAGAACGACAATTACTATACTTATTACTGTTATTATTATCAATCTAACTCATATTATTGGCCATATTATGCTTAAATGATCAATAGAACGACAATTACTATACTTATTACTCTTATTATTATCAATCTAACTCATATTATTAGCCATATTATACTTATATGATCGATAGAACGACAAATACTATACTTATTACTCTTATTATTATCAAGCTAACTCATATTATTACCCATATTATGCTGATATGATCGATAGAACGACATTCACTATACTTATTACACTCACTATTATCAATCTAACTCATATTATTAACCATATTATGCAGATATGATCGATAGAACGACAATTACTATACTTATTACTCTTATTATTATCATTCTAACTCATATTATTAACCATATTATGCTTATATGCTCGATAGAACGACAATTACTATACTTATTATTCTTATTTTTATCAACCCAACTCATATTATTCGCCATATTATGCTTAAATAATCGATAGAACGACAACTACTATACTTATTACTCTTATTATTATGAATCTGCCTCATATTATTAACCATATTATGCATATATGATCGATAGAACGACAATTACTATACTTATTACTCTTATTATTATCATTCTAACTCATATTATTAGCCATATTGTGCTTATATGATCGATAGAACGACAATTACTATACTTATTACTCTTATTATTATGAATCTACCTCATATTATTAGCCACATTATGCTTATATGATCGATAGAACTACAATTACTATACTCATTACTCTTATTATTACCAATCCAACTCATATTATTACCCATATTATGCTGATATGATCGATAGAACGACATTCACTATACTTATTACACTCACTATTATCAATCTAACTCATATTATTAACCATATTATGCAGATATGATCGATAGAACGACAATTACTATACTTATTACTCATTATTATCATTCAAACTCATATTATTAACCATATTAAGCAGATATGATCGATAGAGCTACAATTACTATACTCATTACCCTTATTATTATCAATCTAACTCATATTATTAACCATATTATGCAGATATGATCGATCGAACGACAATTACTATACTTATTACTCTTATTATTATGAATCTAACTCATATTATTAGCCATATTATGCTTATATGATCGATAGAACGACAAATACTATACCTATTACTCTTATTATTATCAATCTAACTCATATTATTAACCATATTATGCAGATATGATCGATAGAACGACAATTACTATACTTATTATTCTTATTTTTATCAACCCAACTCATATTATTCGCCATATTATGCTTAAATGATCGATAGTACGACAATTACTATACTCATTAATCTTATTATTATCAATCTAACTCATGCTATTAGCCATATTATGGTTATATGATCGATATAACGACAATTACTATACTTATTACTCTTATTATTATCAATCTAACTCATATTATTAGCCATATTGTGCTTATATGATCGATAGAACGACAATTACTATACTTATTACTCTTATTATTATAAATCTAACTCATATTATTAGCCATATTATGCTTATATGATCGATAGAACGACAATTACTATACTTATTACTCTTATTATTATGAATCTAACTCATATTATTAGCCATATTATGCAGATATGATCGATAGAACTACAATTACTATACTTATTACACTCACTATTATCAATCTAACTCATATTATTAACCATATTATGCAGATATGATCGATAGCACGACATTTACTATACTTATTACTCTTATTATTATCAACCTAACTCATATTATTAGCCATATTATGCTTATATGATCGATAGAACGACAATTACTATACTTATTATTCTTATTTTTATCAACCCAACTCATATTATTCGCCATATTATGCTTAAATGATCGATAGAACGACAATTACTATACTTATTACTCTTATTATTATGAATCTTACTCATATTATTAGCCATATTATGCTTATATGATCGATAGAACGACAATTACTATACTTATTACTCTTATTATTATGAATCTAACTCATATTATTAGCCATATTATGCTTATATGATCGATAGAACGACAAATACTATACCTATTACTCTTATTATTATCAATCTAACTCATATTATTAACCATATTATGCAGATATGATCGATAGAACGACAATTACTATACTTATTATTCTTATTTTTATCAACCCAACTCATATTATTCGCCATATTATGCTTAAATGATCGATAGAACGACAATTACTATACTTATTACTCTTATTATTATGAATCTTACTCATATTATTAGCCATATTATGCTTATATGATCGATAGAACGACAATTACTATACTTATTACTGTTATTATTATGAATCTGACTCATATTATTAGCCATATTATGCTTATATGATCGATAGACCTACAATTACTATACTCATTACTCTTATTATTATCAATCCAACTCATATTATTACCCGTATTATGCTGATATGATCGATAGAACGACATTCACTATACTTATTACACTCACTATTACCAATCTAACTCATATTATTAACCATATTATGCAGATATGATCGATAGAACGACAATTACTATACTTATTACTCATTATTATCATTCAAACTCATATTATTAACCATATTAAGCAGATATGATCGATAGAGCTACAATTACTATACTCATTACCCTTATTATTATCAATCTAACTCATATTATTAACCATATTATGCAGATATGATCGATCGAACAACAATTACCATACTTTTTACACTTATTATTATCAATCTAACTCATATTATTAGCCATATTATGCTTATATGATCGATAGAACGACAATTACTATACTTATTACTCTTATTATTGTCAATCGAACTCATATTATTAGCCATATTGTGCTTATATGAGCGATAGAACGACAATTACTATATTTATTACACTCACTATTATCAATCTAACTCATATTATTAACCATATTATGCAGATATGATCGATAGAACGACAATTACTATACTCATTACTCTTATTATTATCAATCTAACTTATGCTATTAGCCATATTATGGTTATATGATCGATATAACGACAATTACTATACTTATTACTCTTATTATTATCAATCTAACTCATATTATTAGCCATATTATGCTTATATGATCGATAGAACGAGAATTACTATACTCACTACTCTTAGTATTATCACTCTAACTCATATTATTAGCCATATTATGCTTATATGATCGATAGAACGACAATTACTATACTTATTACTCTTATTATTATGAATCTAACTCATATTATTAGCCATATTATGCTTATATGATCGATAGAACGACAAATACTATACTTATTGCTCTTATTATTATGAGTCTAACTCATATTATTAGCCATATTATGCTTATATGATCGATAGAACGACAAATACTATACTTATTACTCTTATTATTATCAATCTAACTCATATTATTAACCATATTATGCAGATATGATCGATAGAACGACCAATACTATACTTATTACGCTTATTATTATCAATCTAACTCATATTATTAACCATATTATGCAGATATGATCGATAGAACTACAATTACTATACTTATTACACTCAATATTATCAATCTAACTCATATTATTAACCATATTATGCAGATATGATCGATAGCACGACATTTACTATACTTATTACTCTTATTATTATCAATCTAACTCATATTATTAGCCATATTATGCTTATATGATCGATAGAACGACAATTACTATACTCATTACTCTTATTATTATCTATCTAACTCATATTATTAGCCATATTATGCTTATATGATCGATAGAATGAGAATTACTATACTCACTACTCTTAGTATTATCAATCTAACTCATATTATTAGCCATATTATGCTGATATGATCGATAGAACGAGAATTACTATACTCACTACTCTTAGTATTATCAATCTAACTCATATTATTAGCCATATTATGCTTATATTATCGATAGAACGACAATTACTATACTTATTACTGTTATTATTATCAATCTAACTCATATTATTAGCCATATTATGCTTAAATGATCGATAGAACGACAATTACTATACTTATTACTGTTATTATTATGAATCTGACTCATATTATTAGCCATATTATGCTTATATGATCGATAGACCTACAATTACTATACTCATTACTCTTATTATTATCAATCCAACTCATATTATTACCCGTATTATGCTGATATGATCGATAGAACGACATTCACTATACTTATTACACTCACTATTATCAATCTAACTCATATTATTAACCATATTATGCAGATATGATCGATAGAACGACAATTACTATACTTATTACTCATTATTATCATTCAAACTCATATTATTAACCATATTAAGCAGATATGATCGATAGAGCTACAATTACTATACTCATTACCCTTATTATTATCAATCTAACTCATATTATTAACCATATTATGCAGATATGATCGATCGAACGACAATTACTATACTTATTACTCTTATTATTATGAATCTAACTCATATTATTAGCCATATTATGCTTATATGATCGATAGAACGACAAATACTATACCTATTACTCTTATTATTATCAATCTAACTCATATTATTAACCATATTATGCAGATATGATCGATAGAACGACAATTACTATACTTATTATTCTTATTTTTATCAACCCAACTCATATTATTCGCCATATTATGCTTAAATGATCGATAGTACGACAATTACTATACTCATTAATCTTATTATTATCAATCTAACTCATGCTATTAGCCATATTATGGTTATATGATCGATATAACGACAATTACTATACTTATTACTCTTATTATTATCAATCTAACTCATATTATTAGCCATATTGTGCTTATATGATCGATAGAACGACAATTACTATACTTATTACTCTTATTATTATAAATCTAACTCATATTATTAGCCATATTATGCTTATATGATCGATAGAACGACAATTACTATACTTATTACTCTTATTATTATGAATCTAACTCATATTATTAGCCATATTATGCAGATATGATCGATAGAACTACAATTACTATACTTATTACACTCACTATTATCAATCTAACTCATATTATTAACCATATTATGCAGATATGATCGATAGCACGACATTTACTATACTTATTACTCTTATTATTATCAACCTAACTCATATTATTAGCCATATTATGCTTATATGATCGATAGAACGACAATTACTATACTTATTATTCTTATTTTTATCAACCCAACTCATATTATTCGCCATATTATGCTTAAATGATCGATAGAACGACAATTACTATACTTATTACTCTTATTATTATGAATCTTACTCATATTATTAGCCATATTATGCTTATATGATCGATAGAACGACAATTACTATACTTATTACTCTTATTATTATGAATCTAACTCATATTATTAGCCATATTATGCTTATATGATCGATAGAACGACAAATACTATACCTATTACTCTTATTATTATCAATCTAACTCATATTATTAACCATATTATGCAGATATGATCGATAGAACGACAATTACTATACTTATTATTCTTATTTTTATCAACCCAACTCATATTATTCGCCATATTATGCTTAAATGATCGATAGAACGACAATTACTATACTTATTACTCTTATTATTATGAATCTTACTCATATTATTAGCCATATTATGCTTATATGATCGATAGAACGACAATTACTATACTTATTACTGTTATTATTATGAATCTGACTCATATTATTAGCCATATTATGCTTATATGATCGATAGACCTACAATTACTATACTCATTACTCTTATTATTATCAATCCAACTCATATTATTACCCGTATTATGCTGATATGATCGATAGAACGACATTCACTATACTTATTACACTCACTATTACCAATCTAACTCATATTATTAACCATATTATGCAGATATGATCGATAGAACGACAATTACTATACTTATTACTCATTATTATCATTCAAACTCATATTATTAACCATATTAAGCAGATATGATCGATAGAGCTACAATTACTATACTCATTACCCTTATTATTATCAATCTAACTCATATTATTAACCATATTATGCAGATATGATCGATCGAACGACAATTACTATACTTTTTACACTTATTATTATCAATCTAACTCATATTATTAGCCATATTATGCTTATATGATCGATAGAACGACAATTACTATACTTATTACTCTTATTATTGTCAATCGAACTCATATTATTAGCCATATTGTGCTTATATGAGCGATAGAACGACAATTACTATATTTATTACACTCACTATTATCAATCTAACTCATATTATTAACCATATTATGCAGATATGATCGATAGAACGACAATTACTATACTCATTACTCTTATTATTATCAATCTAACTTATGCTATTAGCCATATTATGGTTATATGATCGATATAACGACAATTACTATACTTATTACTCTTATTATTATCAATCTAACTCATATTATTAGCCATATTATGCTTATATGATCGATAGAACGAGAATTACTATACTCACTACTCTTAGTATTATCACTCTAACTCATATTATTAGCCATATTATGCTTATATGATCGATAGAACGACAATTACTATACTTATTACTCTTATTATTATGAATCTAACTCATATTATTAGCCATATTATGCTTATATGATCGATAGAACGACAAATACTATACTTATTGCTCTTATTATTATGAGTCTAACTCATATTATTAGCCATATTATGCTTATATGATCGATAGAACGACAAATACTATACTTATTACTCTTATTATTATCAATCTAACTCATATTATTAACCATATTATGCAGATATGATCGATAGAACGACCAATACTATACTTATTACGCTTATTATTATCAATCTAACTCATATTATTAACCATATTATGCAGATATGATCGATAGAACTACAATTACTATACTTATTACACTCAATATTATCAATCTAACTCATATTATTAACCATATTATGCAGATATGATCGATAGCACGACATTTACTATACTTATTACTCTTATTATTATCAACCTAACTCATATTATTAGCCATATTATGCTTATATGATCGATAGAACGACAATTACTATACTTATTATTCTTATTTTTATCAACCCAACTCATATTATTCGCCATATTATGCTTAAATGATCGATAGAACGACAATAACTATACTTATTACTCTTATTATTATGAATCTTACTCATATTATTAGCCATATTATTCTTATATGATCGATAGAACGACAATTACTATACTTATTACTGTTATTATTATGAATCTGACTCATATTATTAGCCATATTATGCTTATATGATCGATAGACCTACAATTACTATACTCATTACTCTTATTATTATCAATCCAACTCATATTATTACCCGTATTATGCTGATATGATCGATAGAACGACATTCACTATACTTATTACACTCCCTATTATCAATCTAACTCATATTATTAACCATATTATGCAGATATGATCGATAGAACGACAATTACTATACTTATTACTCTTATTATTATCATTCTAACTCATATTATTAACCATATTAAGCAGATATGATCGATAGAGCTACAATTACTATACTCATTACTCTTATTATTATCAATCTAACTCATGCTATTAGCCATATTATGGTTATATGATCGATATAACGACAATTACTATACTTATTACTCTTATTATTATCAATCTAACTCATATTATTAGCCATATTATGCTTTTATGATCGATAGAACGACAATTACTATACTCATTACTCTTATTATTATCTATCTCACTCATATTATTAGCCATATTATGCTTATATGATCGATAGAATGAGAATTACTATACTCACTACTCTTAGTATTATCAATCTAACTCATATTATTAGCCATATTATGCTTATATGATCGATAGAACGAGAATTACTATACTCACTACTCTTAGTATTATCAATCTAACTCATATTATTAGCCATATTATGCTTATATTATCGATAGAACGACAATTACTATACTTATTACTGTTATTATTATCAATCTAACTCATATTATTAGCCATATTATGCTTAAATGATCGATAGAACGACAATTACTATACTTATTACTGTTATTATTATGAATCTGACTCATATTATTAGCCATATTATGCTTATATGATCGATAGACCTACAATTACTATACTCATTACTCTTATTATTATCAATCCAACTCATATTATTACCCGTATTATGCTGATATGATCGATAGAACGACATTCACTATACTTATTACACTCACTATTATCAATCTAACTCATATTATTAACCATATTATGCAGATATGATCGATAGAACGACAATTACTATACTTATTACTCATTATTATCATTCAAACTCATATTATTAACCATATTAAGCAGATATGATCGATAGAGCTACAATTACTATACTCATTACCCTTATTATTATCAATCTAACTCATATTATTAACCATATTATGCAGATATGATCGATCGAACGACAATTACTATACTTATTACTCTTATTATTATGAATCTAACTCATATTATTAGCCATATTATGCTTATATGATCGATAGAACGACAAATACTATACCTATTACTCTTATTATTATCAATCTAACTCATATTATTAGCCATATTATGCTTATATGATCGATAGAACGACAAATACTATACCTATTACTCTTATTATTATCAATCTAACTCATATTATTAACCATATTATGCAGATATGATCGATAGAACGACAATTACTATACTTATTATTCTCATTTTTATCAACCCAACTAATATTATTCGCCATATTATGCTTAAATGATCGATAGAACGACAATTACTATACTTATTACTCTTATTATTATGAATCTTACTCATATTATTAGCCATATTATGCTTATATGATCGATAGAACGACAATTACTATACTTATTACTGTTATTATTATGAATCTGACTCATATTATTAGCCATATTATGCTTATATGATCGATAGACCTACAATTACTATACTCATTACTCTTATTATTATCAATCCAACTCATATTATTACCCGTATTATGCTGATATGATCGATAGAACGACATTCACTATACTTATTACACTCACTATTACCAATCTAACTCATATTATTAACCATATTATGCAGATATGATCGATAGAACGACAATTACTATACTTATTACTCATTATTATCATTCAAACTCATATTATTAACCATATTAAGCAGATATGATCGATAGAGCTACAATTACTATACTCATTACCCTTATTATTATCAATCTAACTCATATTATTAACCATATTATGCAGATATGATCGATCGAACGACAATTACTATACTTTTTACACTTATTATTATCAATCTAACTCATATTATTAGCCATATTATGCTTATATGATCGATAGAACGACAATTACTATACTTATTACTCTTATTATTGTCAATCGAACTCATATTATTAGCCATATTGTGCTTATATGAGCGATAGAACGACAATTACTATATTTATTACACTCACTATTATCAATCTAACTCATATTATTAACCATATTATGCAGATATGATCGATAGAACGACAATTACTATACTCATTACTCTTATTATTATCAATCTAACTTATGCTATTAGCCATATTATGGTTATATGATCGATATAACGACAATTACTATACTTATTACTCTTATTATTATCAATCTAACTCATATTATTAGCCATATTATGCTTATATGATCGATAGAACGAGAATTACTATACTCACTACTCTTAGTATTATCACTCTAACTCATATTATTAGCCATATTATGCTTATATGATCGATAGAACGACAATTACTATACTTATTACTCTTATTATTATGAATCTAACTCATATTATTAGCCATATTATGCTTATATGATCGATAGAACGACAAATACTATACTTATTGCTCTTATTATTATGAGTCTAACTCATATTATTAGCCATATTATGCTTATATGATCGATAGAACGACAAATACTATACTTATTACTCTTATTATTATCAATCTAACTCATATTATTAACCATATTATGCAGATATGATCGATAGAACGACCAATACTATACTTATTACGCTTATTATTATCAATCTAACTCATATTATTAACCATATTATGCAGATATGATCGATAGAACTACAATTACTATACTTATTACACTCAATATTATCAATCTAACTCATATTATTAACCACATTATGCAGATATGATCGATAGCACGACATTTACTATACTTATTACTCTTATTATTATCAACCTAACTCATATTATTAGCCATATTATGCTTATATGATCGATAGAACGACAATTACTATACTTATTATTCTTATTTTTATCAACCCAACTCATATTATTCGCCATATTATGCTTAAATGATCGATAGAACGACAATAACTATACTTATTACTCCTATTATTATGAATCTTACTCATATTATTAGCCATATTATTCTTATATGATCGATAGAACGACAATTACTATACTTATTACTGTTATTATTATGAATCTGACTCATATTATTAGCCATATTATGCTTATATGATCGATAGACCTACAATTACTATACTCATTACTCTTATTATTATCAATCCAACTCATATTATTACCCGTATTATGCTGATATGATCGATAGAACGACATTCACTATACTTATTACACTCCCTATTATCAATCTAACTCATATTATTAACCATATTATGCAGATATGATCGATAGAACGACAATTACTATACTTATTACTCTTATTATTATCATTCTAACTCATATTATTAACCATATTAAGCAGATATGATCGATAGAGCTACAATTACTATACTCATTACTCTTATTATTATCAATCTAACTCATGCTATTAGCCATATTATAGTTATATGATCGATATAACGACAATTACTATACTTATTACTCTTATTATTATCAATCTAACTCATATTATTAGCCATATTATGCTTATATGATCGATAGAACGACAATTACTATACTCATTACTCTTATTATTATCTATCTAACTCATATTATTAGCCATATTATGCTTATATGATCGATAGAATGAGAATTACTATACTCACTACTCTTAGTATTATCAATCTAACTCATATTATTAGCCATATTATGCTTATATGATCGATAGACCTACAATTACTATACTCATTACTGTTATTATTATCAATCTAACTCATATTATTACCCGTATTATGCTGATATGATCGATAGAACGACATTCACTATACTTATTACACTCACTATTATCAATCTAACTCATATTATTAGCCATGTTATGCTTATATTATCGATAGAACGACAATTACTGTACTTATTACTGCTATTATTATCAATCTAACTCATATTATTAGCCATATTATGCTTATATGATCGATGGAATGAGAACTACTATACTCACTACTCTTAGTATTATCGCTCTAACTCATATTATTAGCCATATTATGCTTATATGATCGAGAGAACGACAATTACTATACTTATTACTCTTATTATTATCAATCTAACTCATATTATTAGCCATATTATGCTTATATGATCGATAGAACGACAATTACTATACTTATTACTCTTATTATTATGAATCTAACTCATATTATTAGCCATATTATGCTTATATGATCGATAGAACGACAAATACTATACTTATTACTCTTATTATTATCAATCTAACTCATATTATTAACCATATTATGCAGATATGATCGATAGAATGAGAATTACTATACTCACTACTCTTAGTATTATCAATCTAACTCATATTATTAGCCATATTATGCTTATATGATCGATAGAACGAGAATTACTATACTCACTACTCTTAGTATTATCAATCTAACTCATATTATTAGCCATATTATTCTTATATGATCGATAGAACGACAATTACTATACTTATTACTGTTATTATTATGAATCTGACTCATATTATTAGCCATATTATGCTTATATGATCGATAGACCTACAATTACTATACTCATTACTCTTATTATTATCAATCCAACTCATATTATTACCCGTATTATGCTGATATGATCGATAGAACGACATTCACTATACTTATTACACTCCCTATTATCAATCTAACTCATATTATTAACCATATTATGCAGATATGATCGATAGAACGACAATTACTATACTTATTACTCTTATTATTATCATTCTAACTCATATTATTAACCATATTAAGCAGATATGATCGATAGAGCTACAATTACTATACTCATTACTCTTATTATTATCAATCTAACTCATGCTATTAGCCATATTATGGTTATATGATCGATATAACGACAATTACTATACTTATTACTCTTATTATTATCAATCTAACTCATATTATTAGCCATATTATGCTTATATGATCGATAGAACGACAATTACTATACTCATTACTCTTAGTATTATCGCTCTAACTCATATTATTAGCCATATTATGCTTATATGATCGAGAGAACGACAATTACTATACTTATTACTCTTATTATTATCAATCTAACTCATATTATTAGCCATATTATGCTTATATGATCGATAGAACGACAATTACTATACTTATTACTCTTATTATTATGAATCTAACTCATATTATTAGCCATATTATGCTTATATGATCGATAGAACGACAAATACTATACTTATTACTCTTATTATTATCAATCTAACTCATATTATTAACCATATTATGCAGATATGATCGATAGAATGAGAATTACTATACTCACTACTCTTAGTATTATCAATCTAACTCATATTATTAGCCATATTATGCTTATATGATCGATAGAACGAGAATTACTATACTCACTACTCTTAGTATTATCAATCTAACTCATATTATTAGCCATATTATGCTTATATGATCGATAGAACGACAATTACTATACTTATTACTCTTATTATTATGAATCTAACTCATATTATTAGCCATATTATGCTTATATGATCGATAGAACGACAATTACTATACTCATTACTCTTATTATTATCTATCTAACTCATATTATTAGCCATATTATGGTTATATGAACGATATAACGACAATTACTATACTCATTACTCTTATTATTATCAATCTAACTCATATTATTAGCCATATTGTGCTTATATGATCGATAGAACGACAATTACTATACTTATTACTCTTATTATTATGAATCTACCTCATATTATTAGCCACATTATGCTTATATGATCGATAGAACTACAATTACTATACTCATTACTCTTATTATTACCAATCCAACTCATATTATTACCCATATTATGCTGATATGATCGATAGAACGACATTCACTATACTTATTACACTCACTATTATCAATCTAACTCATATTATTAACCATATTATGCAGATATGATCGATAGAACGACAATTACTATACTCATTACTCTTATTATTATCAATCTAACTCATATTATTAGCCATATTATACTTATATGATCGATAGAACGACAAATACTATACTTATTACTCTTATTATTATCAATCTAACTCATATTATTACCCATATTATGCTGATATGATCGATAGAACGACATTCACTATACTTATTACACTCACTATTATCAATCTAACTCATATTATTAACCATATTATGCAGATATGATCGATAGAACGACAATTACTATGCTTATTACTCTTATTATTATCATTCTAACTCATATTATTAACCATATTATGCTTATATGATCGATAGAACGACAATTACTATACTTATTATTCTTATTTTTATCAACCCAACTCATATTATTCGCCATATTATGCTTAAATGATCGATAGAACGACAATTACTATACTTATTACTCTTATTATTATGAATCTTACTCATATTATTAGCCATATTATGCTTATATGATCGATAGAACGACAATTACTATACTTATTACTCTTATTATTATGAATCTAACTCATATTATTAGCCATATTATGCTTATATGGTCGATAGAACGACAATTACTATACTTATTACTGTTATTATTATGAATCTGACTCATATTATTAGCCATATTATGCTTATATGATCGATAGACCTACAATTACTATACTCATTACTCTTATTATTATCAATCCAACTCATATTATTACCCGTATTATGCTGATATGATCGATAGAACGACATTCACTATACTTATTACACTCACTATTATCAATCTAACTCATATTATTAACCATATTAAGCAGATATGATCGATAGAGCTACAATTACTATACTCATTACCCTTATTATTATCAATCTAACTCATATTATTAACCATATTATGCAGATATGATCGATCGAACGACAATTACTATACTTATTACTCTTATTATTATGAATCTAACTCATATTATTAGCCATATTATGCTTATATGATCGATAGAACGACAAATACTATACCTATTACTCTTATTATTATCAATCTAACTCATATTATTAACCATATTATGCAGATATGATCGATAGAACGACAATTACTATACTTATTATTCTTATTTTTATCAACCCAACTCATATTATTCGCCATATTATGCTTAAATGATCGATAGTACGACAATTACTATACTCATTAATCTTATTATTATCAATCTAACTCATGCTATTAGCCATATTATGGTTATATGATCGATATAACGACAATTACTATACTTATTACTCTTATTATTATCAATCTAACTCATATTATTAGCCATATTGTGCTTATATGATCGATAGAACGACAATTACTATACTTATTACTCTTATTATTATAAATCTAACTCATATTATTAGCCATATTATGCTTATATGATCGATAGAACGACAATTACTATACTTATTACTCTTATTATTATGAATCTAACTCATATTATTAGCCATATTATGCAGATATGATCGATAGAACTACAATTACTATACTTATTACACTCACTATTATCAATCTAACTCATATTATTAACCATATTATGCAGATATGATCGATAGCACGACATTTACTATACTTATTACTCTTATTATTATCAACCTAACTCATATTATTAGCCATATTATGCTTATATGATCGATAGAACGACAATTACTATACTTATTATTCTTATTTTTATCAACCCAACTCATATTATTCGCCATATTATGCTTAAATGATCGATAGAACGACAATTACTATACTTATTACTCTTATTATTATGAATCTTACTCATATTATTAGCCATATTATGCTTATATGATCGATAGAACGACAATTACTATACTTATTACTCTTATTATTATGAATCTAACTCATATTATTAGCCATATTATGCTTATATGATCGATAGAACGACAAATACTATACCTATTACTCTTATTATTATCAATCTAACTCATATTATTAACCATATTATGCAGATATGATCGATAGAACGACAATTACTATACTTATTATTCTTATTTTTATCAACCCAACTCATATTATTCGCCATATTATGCTTAAATGATCGATAGAACGACAATTACTATACTTATTACTCTTATTATTATGAATCTTACTCATATTATTAGCCATATTATGCTTATATGATCGATAGAACGACAATTACTATACTTATTACTGTTATTATTATGAATCTGACTCATATTATTAGCCATATTATGCTTATATGATCGATAGACCTACAATTACTATACTCATTACTCTTATTATTATCAATCCAACTCATATTATTACACGTATTATGCTGATATGATCGATAGAACGACATTCACTATACTTATTACACTCACTATTACCAATCTAACTCATATTATTAACCATATTATGCAGATATGATCGATAGAACGACAATTACTATACTTATTACTCATTATTATCATTCAAACTCATATTATTAACCATATTAGGCAGATATGATCGATAGAGCTACAATTACTATACTCATTACCCTTATTATTATCAATCTAACTCATATTATTAACCATATTATGCAGATATGATCGATCGAACGACAATTACTATACTTTTTACACTTATTATTATCAATCTAACTCATATTATTAGCCATATTATGCTTATATGATCGATAGAACGACAATTACTATACTTATTACTCTTATTATTGTCAATCGAACTCATATTATTAGCCATATTGTGCTTATATGAGCGATAGAACGACAATTACTATATTTATTACACTCACTATTATCAATCTAACTCATATTATTAACCATATTATGCAGATATGATCGATAGAACGACAATTACTATACTCATTACTCTTATTATTATCAATCTAACTTATGCTATTAGCCATATTATGGTTATATGATCGATATAACGACAATTACTATACTTATTACTCTTATTATTATCAATCTAACTCATATTATTAGCCATATTATGCTTATATGATCGATAGAACGAGAATTACTATACTCACTACTCTTAGTATTATCACTCTAACTCATATTATTAGCCATATTATGCTTATATGATCGATAGAACGACAATTACTATACTTATTACTCTTATTATTATGAATCTAACTCATATTATTAGCCATATTATGCTTATATGATCGATAGAACGACAAATACTATACTTATTGCTCTTATTATTATGAGTCTAACTCATATTATTAGCCATATTATGCAGATATGATCGATAGAACTACAATTACTATACTCATTACTCTTATTATTATCAATCTAACTCATATTATTAGCCATATTATGCTTAAATGATCGATAGAACTACAATTACTATACTCATTACTCTTATTATTATCAATCTAACTCATATTATTAGCCATATTATGCTTATATGATCGATAGAACTACAATTACTATACTCATTACTCTTATTATTATCAATCTAACTCATATTATTAGCCATATTATGCTTAAATGATCGATAGAACTACAATTACTATACTCATTACTCTTATTATTATCAATCTAACTCATATTATTAGCCATATTATGCTTATATGATCGATAGAACGAGAATTACTATACTCACTACTCTTAGTATTATCAATCTAACTCATATTATTAGCCATATTATGCTTATATGATCGATAGAACGACAATTACTATAGTTATTACTCTTATTATTATCAATCTAACTCATGTTATTAGCCATATTGTGGTAATATGAGCGATAGAACGACAATTACTATATTTATTACACTCACTATTATCAATCTAACTCATATTATTAACCATATTATGCAGATATGATCGATAGAACGACAATTACTATACTTATTACTCTTATTATTATCAATCTAACTCGTATTATTAGCCATATTATGCTTATATGATCGACAGAACGACAAATACTATAATTATTACTCTTATTATTATCAATCTAACTCATATTATTAGCCATATTATGCTTATATGATCGATAGAACGACAATTACTATACTCACTACTCTTAGTATTATCAATCTAACTCATATCATTAGCCATATTATGCTTATATTATCGATAGAACGACAATTACTGTACTTATTACTGCTATTATTATCAATCTAAGTCATATTATTAGCCATATTATGCTTATATGATCGATAGAACTACAATTACTATACTTATTACTCTTATTATTATGAATCTAACTCATATTATTAGCCATATTATGCTTATATGATCGATAGAACGACAAATACTATACTTATTACTCTTATTATTATCAATCTAACTCATATTATTAACCATATTATGCAGATATGATCGATAGAACTACAATTACTATACTCATTACTCTTATTATTATCAATCTAACTCATATTATTAGCCATATTATGCTTAAATGATCGATAGAACTACAATTACTATACTCATTACTCTTATTATTATCAATCTAACTCATATTATTAGCCATATTATGCTTATATGATCGATAGAACGAGAATTACTATACTCACTACTCTTAGTATTATCAATCTAACTCATATTATTTGCCATATTATGCTTATATTCTCGATAGAACGACAATTACTATACTTATTACTGTTATTATTATCAATCTAACTCATATTATTAGCCATATTATGCTTATATGATCGATAGAACGACAATTACTATAGTTATTACTCTTATTATTATCAATCTAACTCATGTTATTAGCCATATTGTGGTAATATGAGCGATAGAACGACAATTACTATATTTATTACACTCACTATTATCAATCTAACTCATATTATTAACCATATTATGCAGATATGATCGATAGAACGACAATTACTATACTTATTACTCTTATTATTATCAATCTAACTCGTATTATTAGCCATATTATGCTTATATGATCGACAGAACGACAAATACTATAATTATTACTCTTATTATTATCAATCTAACTCATATTATTAGCCATATTATGCTTATATGATCGATAGAACGACAATTACTATACTCACTACTCTTAGTATTATCAATCTAACTCATATCATTAGCCATATTATGCTTATATTATCGATAGAACGACAATTACTGTACTTATTACTGCTATTATTATCAATCTAAGTCATATTATTAGCCATATTATGCTTATATGATCGATGGAATGAGAATTACTATACTCACTACTCTTAGTATTATCACTCTAACTCATATTATTAGCCATATTATGCTTATATGATCGAGAGAACGACAATTACTATACTTATTACTCTTATTATTATCAATCTAACTCATATTATTAGCCATATTATGCTTATATGATCGATAGAACGACAATTACTATACTTATTACTCTTATTATTATGAATCTAACTCATATTATTAGCCATATTATGCTTATATGATCGATAGAACGACAAATACTATACCTATTACTCTTATTATTATCAATCTAACTCATATTATTAACCATATTATGCAGATATGATCGATAGAACGACAATTACTATACTTATTATTCTTATTTTTATCAACCCAACTCATATTATTCGCCATATTATGCTTAAATGATCGATAGAACGACAATTACTATACTTATTACTCTTATTATTATGAATCTTACTCATATTATTAGCCATATTATGCTTATATGATGGATAGAACGACAATTACTATACTTATTACTGTTATTATTATGAATCTGACTCATATTATTAGCCATATTAT
The DNA here is from genome assembly GCF_050947335.1 of Megachile rotundata. Lineage (NCBI taxonomy): Eukaryota > Metazoa > Arthropoda > Insecta > Hymenoptera > Megachilidae > Megachile > Megachile rotundata. The sequence goes on along the minus strand of NW_027473627.1, from coordinate 173,928 downwards.
GCTTATATGATCGATAGACCTACAATTACTATACTCATTACTCTTATTATTATCAATCCAACTCATATTATTACCCGTATTATGCTGATATGATCGATAGAACGACATTCACTATACTTATTACACTCACTGTTATCAATCTAACTCATATTATTAACCATATTATGCAGATATGATCGATAGAACGACAATTACTATACTTATTACTCATTATTATCATTCAAACTCATATTATTAACCATATTAAGCAGATATGATCGATAGAGCTACAATTACTATACTCATTACTCTTATTATTATCAATCTAACTCATATTATTAACCATATTATGCAGATATGATCGATCGAACGACAATTACTATACTTTTTACACTTATTATTATCAATCTAACTCATATTATTAGCCATATTATGCTTATATGATCGATAGAACGACAATTACTATACTTATTACTCTTATTATTGTCAATCGAACTCATATTATTAGCCATATTGTGCTTATATGAGCGATAGAACGACAATTACTATATTTATTACACTCACTATTATCAATCTAACTCATATTATTAACCATATTATGCAGATATGATCGATAGAACGACAATTACTATACTCATTACTCTTATTATTATCAATCTAACTTATGCTATTAGCCATATTATGGTTATATGATCGATATAACGACAATTACTATACTTATTACTCTTATTATTATCAATCTAACTCATATTATTAGCCATATTATGCTTATATGATCGATAGAACGAGAATTACTATACTCACTACTCTTAGTATTATCACTCTAACTCATATTATTAGCCATATTATGCTTATATGATCGATAGAACGACAATTACTATACTTATTACTCTTATTATTATGAATCTAACTCATATTATTAGCCATATTATGCTTATATGATCGATAGAACGAGAATTACTATACTCACTACTCTTAGTATTATCAATCTAACTCATATTATTTGCCATATTATGCTTATATTCTCGATAGAACGACAATTACTATACTTATTACTGTTATTATTATCAATCTAACTCATATTATTAGCCATATTATGCTTATATGATCGATAGAACGACAATTACTATACTCATTACTCTTATTATTATCAATCTAACTCATATTATTAGCCATATTATGCTTCTATGATCGATAGAACGAGAATTACTATACTCACTACTCTTAGTATTATCAATCTAACTCATATTATTTGCCATATTATGCTTATATTCTCGATAGAACGACAATTACTATACTTATTACTGTTATTATTATCAATCTAACTCATATTATTAGCCATATTATGCTTATATGATCGATAGAACGACAATTACTATAGTTATTACTCTTATTATTATCAATCTAACTCATGTTATTAGCCATATTGTGGTAATATGAGCGATAGAACGACAATTACTATATTTATTACACTCACTATTATCAATCTAACTCATATTATTAACCATATTATGCAGATATGATCGATAGAACGACAATTACTATACTTATTACTCTTATTATTATCAATCTAACTCGTATTATTAGCCATATTATGCTTATATGATCGACAGAACGACAAATACTATAATTATTACTCTTATTATTATCAATCTAACTCATATTATTAGCCATATTATGCTTATATGATCGATAGAACGACAATTACTATACTCACTACTCTTAGTATTATCAATCTAACTCATATCATTAGCCATATTATGCTTATATTATCGATAGAACGACAATTACTGTACTTATTACTGCTATTATTATCAATCTAAGTCATATTATTAGCCATATTATGCTTATATGATCGATAGAACGAGAATTACTATACTCACTACTCTTAGTATTATCAATCTAACTCATATTATTTGCCATATTATGCTTATATTCTCGATAGAACGACAATTACTATACTTATTACTGTTATTATTATCACTCTAACTCATATTATTAGCCATATTATGCTTATATGATCGAGAGAACGACAATTACTATATCCACTACTCTTAGTATTATCAATCTAACTCATATCATTAGCCACATTATGCTTATATTATCGATAGAACGACAATTACTGTACTTATTACTGCTATTATTATCAATCTAACTCATATTATTAGCCATATTATGCTTATATGATCGATGGAATGAGAATTACTATACTCACTACTCTTAGTATTATCACTCTAACTCATATTATTAGCCATATTATGCTTATATGATCGAGAGAACGACAATTACTATACTTATTACTCTTATTATTATCAATCTAACTCATATTATTAGCCATATTATGCTTATATGATCGATAGAACGACAATTACTATACTTATTACTCTTATTATTATGAATCTAACTCATATTATTAGCCATATTATGCTTATATGATCGATAGAACGACAAATACTATACCTATTACTCTTATTATTATCAATCTAACTCATATTATTAACCATATTATGCAGATATGATCGATAGAACGACAATTACTATACTTATTATTCTTATTTTTATCAACCCAACTCATATTATTCGCCATATTATGCTTAAATGATCGATAGAACGACAATTACTATACTTATTACTCTTATTATTATGAATCTTACTCATATTATTAGCCATATTATGCTTATATGATCGATAGAACGACAATTACTATACTTATTACTGTTATTATTATGAATCTGACTCATATTATAACCCATATTATGCTTATATGATCGATAGACCTACAATTACTATACTCATTACTCTTATTATTATCAATCCAACTCATATTATTACCCGTATTATGCTGATATGATCGATAGAACGACATTCACTATACTTATTACACTCACTATTATCAATCTAACTCATATTATTAACCATATTATGCAGATATGATCGATCGAACGACAATTACTATACTTTTTACACTTATTATTATCAATCTAACTCATATTATTAGCCATATTATGCTTATATGATCGATAGAACGACAATTACTATACTTATTACTCTTATTATTGTCAATCGAACTCATATTATTAGCCATATTGTGGTTATATGAGCGATAGAACGACAATTACTATATTTATTACACTCACTATTATCAATCTAACTCATATTATTAGCCATATTATGCTTATATGATCGATAGAACGACAATTACTATACTCATTACTCTTAGTATTATCACTCTAACTCATATTATTAGCCATATTATGCTTATATGATCGAGAGAACGACAATTACTATACTTATCACTCTTATTATTATCAATCTAACTCATATTATTAGCCATATTATGCTTATATGATCGATAGAACGACAATTACTATACTTATTACTCTTATTATTATGAATCTAACTCATATTATTAGCCATATTATGCTTATATGATCGATAGAACGACAAATACTATACCTATTACTCTTATTATTATCAATCTAACTCATATTATTAACCATATTATGCAGATATGATCGATAGAACTACAATTACTATACTTATTACACTCACTATTATCAATCTAACTCATATTATTAAACATATTATGCAGATATGATCGATAGAACGACAATTACTATACTCATTACTCTTATTATTATCAATCTAACTCATGCTATTAGCCATATTATGGTTATATGATCGATATAACGACAATTACTATACTTATTACTCTTATTATTATCAATCTAACTCATATTATTAGCCATATTGTGCTTATATGATCGATCGAACGACAATTACTATACTTATTACTCTTATTATTATAAATCTAACTCATATTATTAGCCATATTATGCTTATATGATCGATAGAACGACAATTACTATACTTATTACTCTTATTATTATGAATCTAACTCATATTATTAGCCATATTATGCAGATATGATCGATAGAACTACAATTACTATACTTATTACACTCACTATTATCAATCTAAGTCATATTATTAACCATATTATGCAGATATGATCGATAGCACGTCATTTACTATACTTATTACTCTTATTATTATCAACCTAACTCATATTATTAGCCATATTATGCTTATATGATCGATAGAACGACAATTACTATACTTATTATTCTTATTTTTATCAACCCAACTCATATTATTCGCCATATTATGCTTAAATGATCGATAGAACGACAATTACTATACTTATTACTCTTAGTATTATCAATCTAACTCATATCATTAGCCATATTATGCTTATATTATCGATAGAACGACAATTACTGTACTTATTACTGCTATTATTATCAATCTAACTCATATTATTAGCCATATTATGCTTATATGATCGATGGAATGAGAATTACTATACTCACTACTCTTAGTATTATCACTCTAACTCATATTATTAGCCATATTATGCTTATATGATCGAGAGAACGACAATTACTATACTTATCACTCTTATTATTATCAATCTAACTCATATTATTAGCCATATTATGCTTATATGATCGATAGAACGACAATTACTATACTTATTACTCTTATTATTATGAATCTAACTCATATTATTAGCCATATTATGCTTATATGATCGATAGAACGACAAATACTATACCTATTACTCTTATTATTATCAATCTAACTCATATTATTAACCATATTATGCAGATATGATCGATAGAACTACAATTACTATACTTATTACACTCACTATTATCAATCTAACTCATATTATTAGCCATATTATGCTTATATGATCGATGGAATGAGAATTACTATACTCACTACTCTTAGTATTATCACTCTAACTCATATTATTAGCCATATTATGCTTATATGATCGAGAGAACGACAATTACTATACTTATTACTCTTATTATTATCAATCTAACTCATATTATTAGCCATATTATGCTTATATGATCGATAGAACGACAATTACTATACTTATTACTCTTATTATTATGAATCTAACTCATATTATTAGCCATATTATGCTTATATGATCGATAGAACGACAAATACTATACCTATTACTCTTATTATTATCAATCTAACTCATATTATTAACCATATTATGCAGATATGATCGATAGAACGACAATTACTATACTTATTATTCTTATTTTTATCAACCCAACTCATATTATTCGCCATATTATGCTTAAATGATCGATAGAACGACAATTACTATACTTATTACTCTTATTATTATGAATCTTACTCATATTATTAGCCATATTATGCTTATATGATCGATAGAACGACAATTACTATACTTATTACTGTTATTATTATGAATCTGACTCATATTATAACCCATATTATGCTTATATGATCGATAGACCTACAATTACTATACTCATTACTCTTATTATTATCAATCCAACTCATATTATTACCCGTATTATGCTGATATGATCGATAGAACGACATTCACTATACTTATTACACTCACTATTATCAATCTAACTCATATTATTAACCATATTATGCAGATATGATCGATCGAACGACAATTACTATACTTTTTACACTTATTATTATCAATCTAACTCATATTATTAGCCATATTATGCTTATATGATCGATAGAACGACAATTACTATACTTATTACTCTTATTATTGTCAATCGAACTCATATTATTAGCCATATTGTGGTTATATGAGCGATAGAACGACAATTACTATATTTATTACACTCACTATTATCAATCTAACTCATATTATTAGCCATATTATGCTTATATGATCGATAGAACGACAATTACTATACTCATTACTCTTAGTATTATCACTCTAACTCATATTATTAGCCATATTATGCTTATATGATCGAGAGAACGACAATTACTATACTTATCACTCTTATTATTATCAATCTAACTCATATTATTAGCCATATTATGCTTATATGATCGATAGAACGACAATTACTATACTTATTACTCTTATTATTATGAATCTAACTCATATTATTAGCCATATTATGCTTATATGATCGATAGAACGACAAATACTATACCTATTACTCTTATTATTATCAATCTAACTCATATTATTAACCATATTATGCAGATATGATCGATAGAACTACAATTACTATACTTATTACACTCACTATTATCAATCTAACTCATATTATTAAACATATTATGCAGATATGATCGATAGAACGACAATTACTATACTCATTACTCTTATTATTATCAATCTAACTCATGCTATTAGCCATATTATGGTTATATGATCGATATAACGACAATTACTATACTTATTACTCTTATTATTATCAATCTAACTCATATTATTAGCCATATTGTGCTTATATGATCGATCGAACGACAATTACTATACTTATTACTCTTATTATTATAAATCTAACTCATATTATTAGCCATATTATGCTTATATGATCGATAGAACGACAATTACTATACTTATTACTCTTATTATTATGAATCTAACTCATATTATTAGCCATATTATGCAGATATGATCGATAGAACTACAATTACTATACTTATTACACTCACTATTATCAATCTAAGTCATATTATTAACCATATTATGCAGATATGATCGATAGCACGTCATTTACTATACTTATTACTCTTATTATTATCAACCTAACTCATATTATTAGCCATATTATGCTTATATGATCGATAGAACGACAATTACTATACTTATTATACTTATTTTTATCAACCCAACTCATATTATTCGCCATATTATGCTTAAATGATCGATAGAACGACAATTACTATACTTATTACTCTTAGTATTATCAATCTAACTCATATCATTAGCCATATTATGCTTATATTATCGATAGAACGACAATTACTGTACTTATTACTGCTATTATTATCAATCTAACTCATATTATTAGCCATATTATGCTTATATGATCGATGGAATGAGAATTACTATACTCACTACTCTTAGTATTATCACTCTAACTCATATTATTAGCCATATTATGCTTATATGATCGAGAGAACGACAATTACTATACTTATCACTCTTATTATTATCAATCTAACTCATATTATTAGCCATATTATGCTTATATGATCGATAGAACGACAATTACTATACTTATTACTCTTATTATTATGAATCTAACTCATATTATTAGCCATATTATGCTTATATGATCGATAGAACGACAAATACTATACCTATTACTCTTATTATTATCAATCTAACTCATATTATTAACCATATTATGCAGATATGATCGATAGAACTACAATTACTATACTTATTACACTCACTATTATCAATCTAACTCATATTATTAGCCATATTATGCTTATATGATCGATGGAATGAGAATTACTATACTCACTACTCTTAGTATTATCACTCTAACTCATATTATTAGCCATATTATGCTTATATGATCGAGAGAACGACAATTACTATACTTATTACTCTTATTATTATCAATCTAACTCATATTATTAGCCATATTATGCTTATATGATCGATAGAACGACAATTACTATACTTATTACTCTTATTATTATGAATCTAACTCATATTATTAGCCATATTATGCTTATATGATCGATAGAACGACAAATACTATACCTATTACTCTTATTATTATCAATCTAACTCATATTATTAACCATATTATGCAGATATGATCGATAGAACGACAATTACTATACTTATTATTCTTATTTTTATCAACCCAACTCATATTATTCGCCATATTATGCTTAAATGATCGATAGAACGACAATTACTATACTTATTACTCTTATTATTATGAATCTTACTCATATTATTAGCCATATTATGCTTATATGATCGATAGAACGACAATTACTATACTTATTACTGTTATTATTATGAATCTGACTCATATTATAACCCATATTATGCTTATATGATCGATAGACCTACAATTACTATACTCATTACTCTTATTATTATCAATCCAACTCATATTATTACCCGTATTATGCTGATATGATCGATAGAACGATATTCACTATACTTATTACACTCACTATTATCAATCTAACTCATATTATTAACCATATTATGCAGATATGATCGATCGAACGACAATTACTATACTTTTTACACTTATTATTATCAATCTAACTCATATTATTAGCCATATTATGCTTATATGATCGATAGAACGACAATTACTATACTTATTACTCTTATTATTGTCAATCGAACTTATATTATTAGCCATATTGTGGTTATATGAGCGATAGAACGACAATTACTATATCTATTACACTCACTATTATCAATCTAACTCATATTATTAACCATATTATGCAGATATGATCGATAGAACGACAATTACTATACTCATTACTCTTATTATTATCAATCTAACTTATGCTATTAGCCATATTATGGTTATATGATCGATATAACGACAATTACTATACTTATTACTCTTATTATTATCAATCTAACTCATATTATTAGCCATATTATGCTTATATGATCGATAGAACTACAATTACTATACTCATTACTCTTATTATTATCAATCTAACTCATATTATTAGCCATATTATGCTTATATGATCGATAGAACGAGAATTACTATACTCACTACTCTTAGTATTATCAATCTAACTCATATTATTTGCCATATTATGCTTATATTCTCGATAGAACGACAATTACTATACTTATTACTGTTATTATTATCAATCTAACTCATATTATTAGCCATATTATGCTTATATGACCGATAGAACGACAATTACTATAGTTATTACTCTTATTATTATCAATCTAACTCATGTTATTAGCCATATAGTGCTAATATGAGCGATAGAACGACAATTACTATATTTATTACACTCACTATTATCAATCTAACTCATATTATTAACCATATTATGCAGATATGATCGATAGAACGACAATTACTATACTTATTACTCTTATTATTATCAATCTAACTCGTATTATTAGCCATATTATGCTTATATGATCGATAGAACGACAAATACTATAATTATTACTCTTATTATTATCAATCTAACTCATATTATTAGCCATATTATGCTTATATGATCGATAGAACGATAATTACTATACTCACTACTCTTAGTATTATCAATCTAACTCATATCATTAGCCATATTATGCTTATATTATCGATAGAACGACAATTACTGTACTTATTACTGCTATTATTATCAATCTAACTCATATTATTAGCCATATTATGCTTATATGATCGATGGAATGAGAATTACTATACTCACTACTCTTAGTATTATCACTCTAACTCATATTATTAGCCATATTATGCTTATATGATCGAGAGAACGACAATTACTATACTTATCACTCTTATTATTATCAATCTAACTCATATTATTAGCCATATTATGCTTATATGATCGACAGAACGACAATTACTATACTTATTACTCTTATTATTATGAATCTAACTCATATTATTAGCCATATTATGCTTATATGATCGATAGAACGACAAATACTATACCTATTACTCTTATTATTATCAATCTAACTCATATTATTAACCATATTATGCAGATATGATCGATAGAACTACAATTACTATACTTATTACACTCACTATTATCAATCTAACTCATATTATTAAACATATTATGCAGATATGATCGATAGAACGACAATTACTATACTCATTACTCTTATTATTATCAATCTAACTCATGCTATTAGCCATATTATGGTTATATGATCGATATAACGACAATTACTATACTTATTACTCTTATTATTATCAATCTAACTCATATTATTAGCCATATTGTGCTTATATGATCGATCGAACGACAATTACTATACTTATTACTCTTATTATTATAAATCTAACTCATATTATTAGCCATATTATGCTTATATGATCGATAGAACGACAATTACTATACTTATTACTCTTATTATTATGAATCTAACTCATATTATTAGCCATATTATGCAGATATGATCGATAGAACTACAATTACTATACTTATTACACTCACTATTATCAATCTAAGTCATATTATTAACCATATTATGCAGATATGATCGATAGCACGTCATTTACTATACTTATTACTCTTATTATTATCAACCTAACTCATATTATTAGCCATATTATGCTTATATGATCGATAGAACGACAATTACTATACTTATTATTCTTATTTTTATCAACCCAACTCATATTATTCGCCATATTATGCTTAAATGATCGATAGAACGACAATTACTATACTTATTACTCTTAGTATTATCAATCTAACTCATATCATTAGCCATATTATGCTTATATTATCGATAGAACGACAATTACTGTACTTATTACTGCTATTATTATCAATCTAACTCATATTATTAGCCATATTATGCTTATATGATCGATGGAATGAGAATTACTATACTCACTACTCTTAGTATTATCACTCTAACTCATATTATTAGCCATATTATGCTTATATGATCGAGAGAACGACAATTACTATACTTATCACTCTTATTATTATCAATCTAACTCATATTATTAGCCATATTATGCTTATATGATCGATAGAACGACAATTACTATACTTATTACTCTTATTATTATGAATCTAACTCATATTATTAGCCATATTATGCTTATATGATCGATAGAACGACAAATACTATACCTATTACTCTTATTATTATCAATCTAACTCATATTATTAACCATATTATGCAGATATGATCGATAGAACTACAATTACTATACTTATTACACTCACTATTATCAATCTAACTCATATTATTAAACATATTATGCAGATATGATCGATAGAACGACAATTACTATACTCATTACTCTTATTATTATCAATCTAACTCATGCTATTAGCCATATTATGGTTATATGATCGATATAACGACAATTACTATACTTATTACTCTTATTATTATCAATCTAACTCATATTATTAGCCATATTGTGCTTATATGATCGATCGAACGACAATTACTATACTTATTACTCTTATTATTATAAATCTAACTCATATTATTAGCCATATTATGCTTATATGATCGATAGAACGACAATTACTATACTTATTACTCTTATTATTATGAATCTAACTCATATTATTAGCCATATTATGCAGATATGATCGATAGAACTACAATTACTATACTTATTACACTCACTATTATCAATCTAAGTCATATTATTAACCATATTATGCAGATATGATCGATAGCACGTCATTTACTATACTTATTACTCTTATTATTATCAATCTAACTCATATTATTAGCCATATTATGCTTATATGATCGATAGAACGACAATTACTATACTTATTATTCTTATTTTTATCAACCCAACTCATATTATTCGCCATATTATGCTTAAATGATCGATAGAACGACAATTACTATACTTATTACTCTTATTATTATGAATCTTACTCATATTATTAGCCATATTATGCTTATATGATCGATAGAACGACAATTACTATACTTATTACTGTTATTATTATGAATCTGACTCATATTATTAGCCATATTATGCTTATATGATCGATAGACCTACAATTACTATACTCATTACTCTTATTATTATCAATCCAACTCATATTATTACCCGTATTATGCTGATATGATCGATAGAACGACATTCACTATACTTATTACACTCACTATTATCAATCTAACTCATATTATTAACCATATTATGCAGATATGATCGATAGAACGACAATTACTATACTTATTACTCTTATTATTATCATTCAAACTCATATTATTAACCATATTAAGCAGATATGATCGATAGAGCTGCAATTACTATACTCATTACTCTTATTATTATCAATCCAACTCATATTATTACCCGTATTATGCTGATATGATCGATAGAACGACATTCACTATACTTATTACACTCACTATTATCAATCTAACTCATATTATTAGCCATATTATGCTTATATGATCGATAGAACGACAATTACTATACTTATTATTCTTATTTTTATCAACCCAACTCATATTATTCGCCATATTATGCTTAAATGATCGATAGAACGACAATTACTATACTTATTACTCTTAGTATTATCAATCTAACTCATATCATTAGCCATATTATGCTTATATTATCGATAGAACGACAATTACTGTACTTATTACTGCTATTATTATCAATCTAACTCATATTATTAGCCATATTATGCTTATATGATCGATGGAATGAGAATTACTATACTCACTACTCTTAGTATTATCACTCTAACTCATATTATTAGCCATATTATGCTTATATGATCGAGAGAACGACAATTACTATACTTATCACTCTTATTATTATCAATCTAACTCATATTATTAGCCATATTATGCTTATATGATCGATAGAACGACAATTACTATACTTATTACTCTTATTATTATGAATCTAACTCATATTATTAGCCATATTATGCTTATATGATCGATAGAACGACAAATACTATACCTATTACTCTTATTATTATCAATCTAACTCATATTATTAACCATATTATGCAGATATGATCGATAGAACTACAATTACTATACTTATTACACTCACTATTATCAATCTAACTCATATTATTAGCCATATTATGCTTATATGATCGATGGAATGAGAATTACTATACTCACTACTCTTAGTATTATCACTCTAACTCATATTATTAGCCATATTATGCTTATATGATCGAGAGAACGACAATTACTATACTTATTACTCTTATTATTATCAATCTAACTCATATTATTAGCCATATTATGCTTATATGATCGATAGAACGACAATTACTATACTTATTACTCTTATTATTATGAATCTAACTCATATTATTAGCCATATTATGCTTATATGATCGATAGAACGACAAATACTATACCTATTACTCTTATTATTATCAATCTAACTCATATTATTAACCATATTATGCAGATATGATCGATAGAACGACAATTACTATACTTATTATTCTTATTTTTATCAACCCAACTCATATTATTCGCCATATTATGCTTAAATGATCGATAGAACGACAATTACTATACTTATTACTCTTATTATTATGAATCTTACTCATATTATTAGCCATATTATGCTTATATGATCGATAGAACGACAATTACTATACTTATTACTGTTATTATTATGAATCTGACTCATATTATAACCCATATTATGCTTATATGATCGATAGACCTACAATTACTATACTCATTACTCTTATTATTATCAATCCAACTCATATTATTACCCGTATTATGCTGATATGATCGATAGAACGACATTCACTATACTTATTACACTCACTATTATCAATCTAACTCATATTATTAACCATATTATGCAGATATGATCGATCGAACGACAATTACTATACTTTTTACACTTATTATTATCAATCTAACTCATATTATTAGCCATATTATGCTTATATGATCGATAGAACGACAATTACTATACTTATTACTCTTATTATTGTCAATCGAACTCATATTATTAGCCATATTGTGGTTATATGAGCGATAGAACGACAATTACTATATTTATTACACTCACTATTATCAATCTAACTCATATTATTAGCCATATTATGCTTATATGATCGATAGAACGACAATTACTATACTCATTACTCTTAGTATTATCACTCTAACTCATATTATTAGCCATATTATGCTTATATGATCGAGAGAACGACAATTACTATACTTATCACTCTTATTATTATCAATCTAACTCATATTATTAGCCATATTATGCTTATATGATCGATAGAACGACAATTACTATACTTATTACTCTTATTATTATGAATCTAACTCATATTATTAGCCATATTATGCTTATATGATCGATAGAACGACAAATACTATACCTATTACTCTTATTATTATCAATCTAACTCATATTATTAACCATATTATGCAGATATGATCGATAGAACTACAATTACTATACTTATTACACTCACTATTATCAATCTAACTCATATTATTAAACATATTATGCAGATATGATCGATAGAACGACAATTACTATACTCATTACTCTTATTATTATCAATCTAACTCATGCTATTAGCCATATTATGGTTATATGATCGATATAACGACAATTACTATACTTATTACTCTTATTATTATCAATCTAACTCATATTATTAGCCATATTGTGCTTATATGATCGATCGAACGACAATTACTATACTTATTACTCTTATTATTATAAATCTAACTCATATTATTAGCCATATTATGCTTATATGATCGATAGAACGACAATTACTATACTTATTACTCTTATTATTATGAATCTAACTCATATTATTAGCCATATTATGCAGATATGATCGATAGAACTACAATTACTATACTTATTACACTCACTATTATCAATCTAAGTCATATTATTAACCATATTATGCAGATATGATCGATAGCACGTCATTTACTATACTTATTACTCTTATTATTATCAACCTAACTCATATTATTAGCCATATTATGCTTATATGATCGATAGAACGACAATTACTATACTTATTATTCTTATTTTTATCAACCCAACTCATATTATTCGCCATATTATGCTTAAATGATCGATAGAACGACAATTACTATACCTATTACTCTTATTATTATCAATCTAACTCATATTATTAACCATATTATGCAGATATGATCGATAGAACTACAATTACTATACTTATTACACTCACTATTATCAATCTAACTCATATTATTAGCCATATTATGCTTATATGATCGATGGAATGAGAATTACTATACTCACTACTCTTAGTATTATCACTCTAACTCATATTATTAGCCATATTATGCTTATATGATCGAGAGAACGACAATTACTATACTTATTACTCTTATTATTATCAATCTAACTCATATTATTAGCCATATTATGCTTATATGATCGATAGAACGACAATTACTATACTTATTACTCTTATTATTATGAATCTAACTCATATTATTAGCCATATTATGCTTATATGATCGATAGAACGACAAATACTATACCTATTACTCTTATTATTATCAATCTAACTCATATTATTAACCATATTATGCAGATATGATCGATAGAACGACAATTACTATACTTATTATTCTTATTTTTATCAACCCAACTCATATTATTCGCCATATTATGCTTAAATGATCGATAGAACGACAATTACTATACTTATTACTCTTATTATTATGAATCTTACTCATATTATTAGCCATATTATGCTTATATGATCGATAGAACGACAATTACTATACTTATTACTGTTATTATTATGAATCTGACTCATATTATAACCCATATTATGCTTATATGATCGATAGACCTACAATTACTATACTCATTACTCTTATTATTATCAATCCAACTCATATTATTACCCGTATTATGCTGATATGATCGATAGAACGACATTCACTATACTTATTACACTCACTATTATCAATCTAACTCATATTATTAACCATATTATGCAGATATGATCGATCGAACGACAATTACTATACTTTTTACACTTATTATTATCAATCTAACTCATATTATTAGCCATATTATGCTTATATGATCGATAGAACGACAATTACTATACTTATTACTCTTATTATTGTCAATCGAACTCATATTATTAGCCATATTGTGGTTATATGAGCGATAGAACGACAATTACTATATTTATTACACTCACTATTATCAATCTAACTCATATTATTAGCCATATTATGCTTATATGATCGATAGAACGACAATTACTATACTCATTACTCTTAGTATTATCACTCTAACTCATATTATTAGCCATATTATGCTTATATGATCGAGAGAACGACAATTACTATACTTATCACTCTTATTATTATCAATCTAACTCATATTATTAGCCATATTATGCTTATATGATCGATAGAACGACAATTACTATACTTATTACTCTTATTATTATGAATCTAACTCATATTATTAGCCATATTATGCTTATATGATCGATAGAACGACAAATACTATACCTATTACTCTTATTATTATCAATCTAACTCATATTATTAACCATATTATGCAGATATGATCGATAGAACTACAATTACTATACTTATTACACTCACTATTATCAATCTAACTCATATTATTAAACATATTATGCAGATATGATCGATAGAACGACAATTACTATACTCATTACTCTTATTATTATCAATCTAACTCATGCTATTAGCCATATTATGGTTATATGATCGATATAACGACAATTACTATACTTATTACTCTTATTATTATCAATCTAACTCATATTATTAGCCATATTGTGCTTATATGATCGATCGAACGACAATTACTATACTTATTACTCTTATTATTATAAATCTAACTCATATTATTAGCCATATTATGCTTATATGATCGATAGAACGACAATTACTATACTTATTACTCTTATTATTATGAATCTAACTCATATTATTAGCCATATTATGCAGATATGATCGATAGAACTACAATTACTATACTTATTACACTCACTATTATCAATCTAAGTCATATTATTAACCATATTATGCAGATATGATCGATAGCACGTCATTTACTATACTTATTACTCTTATTATTATCAACCTAACTCATATTATTAGCCATATTATGCTTATATGATCGATAGAACGACAATTACTATACTTATTATTCTTATTTTTATCAACCCAACTCATATTATTCGCCATATTATGCTTAAATGATCGATAGAACGACAATTACTATACCTATTACTCTTATTATTATCAATCTAACTCATATTATTAACCATATTATGCAGATATGATCGATAGAACTACAATTACTATACTTATTACACTCACTATTATCAATCTAACTCATATTATTAGCCATATTATGCTTATATGATCGATGGAATGAGAATTACTATACTCACTACTCTTAGTATTATCACTCTAACTCATATTATTAGCCATATTATGCTTATATGATCGAGAGAACGACAATTACTATACTTATTACTCTTATTATTATCAATCTAACTCATATTATTAGCCATATTATGCTTATATGATCGATAGAACGACAATTACTATACTTATTACTCTTATTATTATGAATCTAACTCATATTATTAGCCATATTATGCTTATATGATCGATAGAACGACAAATACTATACCTATTACTCTTATTATTATCAATCTAACTCATATTATTAACCATATTATGCAGATATGATCGATAGAACGACAATTACTATACTTATTATTCTTATTTTTATCAACCCAACTCATATTATTCGCCATATTATGCTTAAATGATCGATAGAACGACAATTACTATACTTATTACTCTTATTATTATGAATCTTACTCATATTATTAGCCATATTATGCTTATATGATCGATAGAACGACAATTACTATACTTATTACTGTTATTATTATGAATCTGACTCATATTATAACCCATATTATGCTTATATGATCGATAGACCTACAATTACTATACTCATTACTCTTATTATTATCAATCCAACTCATATTATTACCCGTATTATGCTGATATGATCGATAGAACGACATTCACTATACTTATTACACTCACTATTATCAATCTAACTCATATTATTAACCATATTATGCAGATATGATCGATCGAACGACAATTACTATACTTTTTACACTTATTATTATCAATCTAACTCATATTATTAGCCATATTATGCTTATATGATCGATAGAACGACAATTACTATACTTATTACTCTTATTATTGTCAATCGAACTCATATTATTAGCCATATTGTGGTTATATGAGCGATAGAACGACAATTACTATATTTATTACACTCACTATTATCAATCTAACTCATATTATTAACCATATTATGCAGATATGATCGATAGAACGACAATTACTATACTCATTACTCTTATTATTATCAATCTAACTTATGCTATTAGCCATATTATGGTTATATGATCGATATAACGACAATTACTATACTTATTACTCTTATTATTATCAATCTAACTCATCTTATTAGCCATATAGTGCTAATATGAGCGATAGAACGACAATTACTATATTTATTACACTCACTATTATCAATCTAACTCATATTATTAACCATATTATGCAGATATGATCGATAGAACGACAATTACTATACTTATTACTCTTATTATTATCAATCTAACTCGTATTATTAGCCATATTATGCTTATATGATCGATAGAACGACAAATACTATAATTATTACTCTTATTATTATCAATCTAACTCATATTATTAGCCATATTATGCTTATATGATCGATAGAACGATAATTACTATACTCACTACTCTTAGTATTATCAATCTAACTCATATCATTAGCCATATTATGCTTATATTATCGATAGAACGACAATTACTGTACTTATTACTGCTATTATTATCAATCTAACTCATATTATTAGCCATATTATGCTTATATGATCGATGGAATGAGAATTACTATACTCACTACTCTTAGTATTATCACTCTAACTCATATTATTAGCCATATTATGCTTATATGATCGAGAGAACGACAATTACTATACTTATCACTCTTATTATTATCAATCTAACTCATATTATTAGCCATATTATGCTTATATGATCGACAGAACGACAATTACTATACTTATTACTCTTATTATTATGAATCTAACTCATATTATTAGCCATATTATGCTTATATGATCGATAGAACGACAAATACTATACCTATTACTCTTATTATTATCAATCTAACTCATATTATTAACCATATTATGCAGATATGATCGATAGAACTACAATTACTATACTTATTACACTCACTATTATCAATCTAACTCATATTATTAAACATATTATGCAGATATGATCGATAGAACGACAATTACTATACTCATTACTCTTATTATTATCAATCTAACTCATGCTATTAGCCATATTATGGTTATATGATCGATATAACGACAATTACTATACTTATTACTCTTATTATTATCAATCTAACTCATATTATTAGCCATATTGTGCTTATATGATCGATCGAACGACAATTACTATACTTATTACTCTTATTATTATCAATCTAACTCATGCTATTAGCCATATTATGGGTTATATGATCGGATATAACGACAATTACTATACTTATTACTCTTATTATTATCAATCTAACTCATATTATTAGCCATATTGTGCTTATATGATCGATCGAACGACAATTACTATACTTATTACTCTTATTATTATAAATCTAACTCATATTATTAGCCATATTATGCTTATATGATCGATAGAACGACAATTACTATACTTATTACTCTTATTATTATGAATCTAACTCATATTATTAGCCATATTATGCAGATATGATCGATAGAACTACAATTACTATACTTATTACACTCACTATTATCAATCTAAGTCATATTATTAACCATATTATGCAGATATGATCGATAGCACGTCATTTACTATACTTATTACTCTTATTATTATCAATCTAACTCATATTATTAGCCATATTATGCTTATATGATCGATAGAACGACAATTACTATACTTATTATTCTTATTTTTATCAACCCAACTCATATTATTCGCCATATTATGCTTAAATGATCGATAGAACGACAATTACTATACTTATTACTCTTATTATTATGAATCTTACTCATATTATTAGCCATATTATGCTTATATGATCGATAGAACGACAATTACTATACTTATTACTCTTATTATTATGAATCTAACTCATATTATTAGCCATATTATGCAGATATGATCGATAGAGCTGCAATTACTATACTTATTACACTCACTATTATCAATCTAACTCATATTATTAAACATATTATGCAGATATGATCGATAGAACGACAATTACTATACTCATTACTCTTATTATTATCAATCTAACTTATGCTATTAGCCATATTATGGTTATATGATCGATATAACGACAATTACTATACTTATTACTCTTATTATTATGAATCTAACTCATATTATTAGCCATATTATGCTTAAATGATCGATAGAACGACAATTACTATACTTATTACTCTTATTATTATGAATCTTACTCATATTATTAGCCATATTATGCTTATATGATCGATAGAACGACAATTACTATACTTATTACTGTTATTATTATGAATCGGACTCATATTATTAGCCATATTATGCTTATATGATCGATAGACCTACAATTACTATACTCATTACTCTTATTATTATCAATCTAACTCATGCTATTAGCCATATTATGGTTATATGATCGATATAACGACAATTACTATACTTATTACTCTTATTATTATCAATCTAACTCATATTATTGGCCATATTGTGCTTATATGATCGATCGAACGACAATTACTATACTTATTACTCTTATTATTATAAATCTAACTCATATTATTAGCCATATTATGCTTATATGATCGATAGAACGACAATTACTATACTTATTACTCTTATTATTATGAATCTAACTCATATTATTAGCCATATTATGCAGATATGATCGATAGAACTACAATTACTATACTTATTACACTCACTATTATCAATCTAACTCATATTATTAACCATATTATGCAGATATGATCGATAGCACGACATTTACTATACTTATTACTCTTATTATTATCAACCTAACTCATATTATTAGCCATATTATGCTTATATGATCGATAGAACGACAATTACTATACTTATTATTCTTATTTTTATCAACCCAACTCATATTATTCGCCATATTATGCTTAAATGATCGATAGAACGACAATTACTATACTTATTACTCTTATTATTATGAATCTTACTCATATTATTAGCCATATTATGCTTATATTATCGACAGATCGACAATTACTATACTTATTACTGTTATTATTATCAATCTAACTCATATTATTAGCCATATTATGCTTATATGATCGATAGAATGAGAATTACTATACTCACTACTCTTAGTATTATCAATCTAACTCATATTATTAGCCATATTATGCTTATATGATCGATAGAACGAGAATTACTATACTCACTACTCTTAGTATTATCAATCTAACTCATATTATTAGCCATATTATGCTTATATTATCGATAGAACGACAATTACTATACTTATTACTGTTATTATTATCAATCTAACCCATATTATTAGCCATATTATGCTTAAATGATCGATAGAACGACAATTACTATACTTATTACTCTTATTATTATCAATCTAACTCGTATTATTAGCCATGTTATGCTTATATGATCGATAGAACGAAAATTACTATACTCACTACTCTTAGTATTATCAATCTAACTCATATTATTAGCCATATTATGCTTATATGATCGATAGAACGACAATTACTATACTTATTACTCTTATTATTGTCAATCGAACTCATATTATTAGCCATATTGTGCTTATATGAGCGATAGAACGACAATTACTATATTTATTACACTCACTATTATCAATCTAACTCATATTATTAACCATATTATGCAGATATGATCGAAAGAACGACAATTACTATACTCATTTCTCTTTTTATTATCAATCTAACTTATGCTATTAGCCATATTATGGTTATATGATCGATATAACGACAATTACTATACTTATTACTCTTATTATTATCAATCTAACTCATATTATTAGCCATATTATGCTTATATGATCGATAGAACGAGAATTACTATACTCACTACTCTTAGTATTATCACTCTAACTCATATTATTAGCCATATTATGCTTATATGATCGATAGAACGACAATTACTATACTTGTTACTCTTATTGTTATGAATCTAACTCATATTATTAGCCATATTATGCTTATATGATCGAGAGAACGACAATTACTATACTTATTACTCTTATTATTATCAATCTAACTCATATTATTAGCCATATTATGCTTATATAATCGATAGAACGAGAATTACTATACTCACTACTCTTAGTATTATCAATCTAACTCATATTATTAGCCATATTATGCTTATATTATCGATAGAACGACAATTACTATACTTATTACTGTTATTATTATCAATCTAACTCATATTATTAGCCATATTATGCTTAAATGATCGATAGAACGACAATTACTGTACTCATTACTCTTATTATTATCAATCTAACTCATATTATTAGCCATATTATGCTTAAATGATCGATAGAACTACAATTACTATACACATTACTCTTATTATTATCAATCTAACTCATATTATTAGCCATATTATGCTTATATGATCGAGAGAACGACAATTACTATACTTACTACTCTTATTATTATCAATCTAACTCATATTATTAGCCATATTATGCTTATATGATCGATAGAACGACAATTACTATACTTATTACTCTTATTATTATGAATCTAACTCATATTATTAGCCATATTATGCTTATATGATCGATAGAACGACAAATACTATACTTATTACTCTTATTATTATCAATCTAACTCATATTATTAACCATATTATGCAGATATGATCGATAGAACGACCAATACTATACTTATTACGCTTATTATTATCAATCTAACTCATATTATTAACCATATTATGCAGATATGATCGATAGAACTACAATTACTATACTTATTACACTCACTATTATCAATCTAACTCATATTATTAACCATATTATGCAGATATGATCGATAGCACGACATTTACTATACTTATTACTCTTATTATTATCAACCTAACTCATATTATTAGCCATATTATGCTTATATGATCGATAGAACGACAATTACTATACTTATTATTCTTATTTTTATCAACCCAACTCATATTATTCGCCATATTATGCTTAAATGATCGATAGAACGACAATTACTATACTTATTACTCTTATTATTATGAATCTTACTAATATTATTGGCCATATTATGCTTATATGATCGATAGAACGACAATTACTATACTTATTACTGTTATTATTATGAATCTGACTCATATTATTAGCCATATTATGCTTATATGATCGATAGACCTACAATTACTATACTCATTACTCTTATTATTATCAATCCAACTCATATTATTACCCGTATTATGCTGATATGATCGATAGAACGACATTCACTATACTTATTACACTCACTATTATCAATCTAACTCATATTATTAACCATATTATGCAGATATGATCGATAGAACGACAATTACTATACTTATTACTCTTATTATTATCATTCTAACTCATATTATTAACCATATTAAGCAGATATGATCGATAGAGCTACAATCACTATACTCATTACTCTTATTATTATCAATCTAACTCATGCTATTAGCCATATTATGGTTATATGATCGATATAACGACAATTACTATACTTATTACTCTTATTATTATCAATCTAACTCATATTATTAGCCATATTATGCTTATATGATCGATAGAACGACAATTACTATACTTATTACTGTTATTATTATCAATCTAACTCATATTATTAGCCATATTGTGCTTATATGATCGATCGAACGACAATTACTGTACTCATTACTCTTATTATTATCAATCTAACTCATATTATTAGCCATATTATGCTTAAATGATCGATAGAACTACAATTACTATACACATTACTCTTATTATTATCAATCTAACTCATATTATTAGCCATATTATGCTTATATGATCGATAGAATGAGAATTACTATACTCACTACTCTTAGTATTATCACTCTAACTCATATTATTAGCCTTATTATGCTTATATGATCGATAGAACGACAATTACTGTACTTATTACTGTTATTATTATCAATCTAACTCATATTATTAGCCATATTATGCTTAAATGATCGATAGAACGACAATTACTATACTTATTACTCTTATTATTATCAATCTAACTCGTATTATTAGCCATATTATGCTTATATGATCGATAGAACGACAATTACTATACTCACTACTCTTAGTATTATCAATCTAACTCATATTATTAGCCATATTATGCTTATATGATCGAGAGAACGACAATTACTATACTTACTACTCTTATTATTATCAATCTAACTCATATTATTAGCCATATTATGCTTATATGATCGATAGAACGACAATTACTATACTTATTATTCTTATTATTATGAATCTAACTCATATTATTAGCCATATTATGCTTATATGATCGATAGAACGACAAATACTATACTTATTACTCTTATTATTATCAATCTAACTCATATTATTAACCATATTATGCAGATATGATCGATAGAACGACCAATACTATACTTATTACGCTTATTATTATCAATCGAACTCATATTATTAACCATATTATGCAGATATGATCGATAGAACTACAATTACTATACTTATTACACTCACTATTATCAATCTAACTCATATTATTAACCATATTATGCAGATATGATCGATAGCACGACATTTACTATACTTATTACTCTTATTATTATCAACCTAACTCATATTATTAGCCATATTATGCTTATATGATCGATAGAACGACAATTACTATACTTATTAGTCTTATTTTTATCAACCCAACTCATATTATTCGCCATATTATGCTTAAATGATCGATAGAACGACAATTACTATACTTATTACTCTTATTATTATGAATCTTACTCATATTATTAGCCATATTATGCTTATATGATCGATAGAACGACAATTACTATACTTATTACTGTTATTATTATGAATCTGACTCATATTATTAGCCATATTATGCTTATATGATCGATAGACCTACAATTACTATACTCATTACTCTTATTATTATCAATCCAACTCATATTATTACCCGTATTATGCTGATATGATCGATAGAACGACATTCACTATACTTATTACACTCACTATTATCAATCTAACTCATATTATTAACCATATTATGCAGATATGATCGATAGAACGACAATTACTATACTTATTACTCTTATTATTATCATTCTAACTCATATTATTAACCATATTAAGCAGATATGATCGATAGAGCTACAATCACTATACTCATTACTCTTATTATTATCAATCTAACTCATGCTATTAGCCATATTATGGTTATATGATCGATATAACGACAATTACTATACTTATTACTCTTATTATTATCAATCTAACTCATATTATTAGCCATATTATGCTTATATGATCGATAGAACGACAATTACTATACTTATTACTCTTATTATTACCAATCTAACTCATATTATTAGCCATATTGTGCTTATATGAGCGATAGAACGACAATTACTATATTTATTGCACTCACTATTATCAATCTAACTCACATTATTAGCCATATTATGCTTATATGATCGATAGTACGACAATTACTATACTCATTACTCTTATTATTATCAATCTAACACATATTATTAACCATATTATGCAGATATGATCGATAGAATGAGAATTACTATACTCACTACTCTTAGTATTATCACTCTAACTCATATTATTAGCCATATTGTGCTTATATGATCGATAGAACGACAAATACTATACTTATTACTCTTATTATTATCAATCTAACTCATATTATTAACCATATTATGCTAATATGATCGACAGAACGACAATTACTATACTTATTACACTCACTATTATCAATCTAACTCATATTATTAACCATATTATGCAGATATGATCGATAGCACGACATTTACTATACTTATTACTCTTATTATTATCAACCTAACTCATACTATTCGCCATATATTGCTTATATGATCGATAGAACGACAATTACTATACTTATTATTCCTATTTTTAGCAACCCAACTCATATTATTCGCCATATTATGCTTAAATGATCGATAGAACGACAATTACTATACTTATTACTCTTATTATTATGAAACTTACTCATATTATTAGCCATATTATGCTTATATGATTGATAGAACTACAATTACTATACTCATTACTCTTATTATTATCTATCCAACTCATATTATTACCCATATTATGCTGATATGGTCGATAGAACGACATTCACTATACTTATTACACTCACTATTATCAATCTAACTCATATTATTAACAATATTATGCAGATATGATCGATAGAACGACAATTACTATACTTATTACTCTTATTATTATCAATCTAACTCATATTATTAGCCATATTGTGCTTATATGAGCGATAGAACGACAATTACTATATTTATTGCACTCACTATTATCATACTAACTCACATTATTAGCCATATTATGCTAATATGATCGATAGTACTACAATTACTATACTCATTACTCTTATTATTATCAATCTAACTCATATTATTAGCCATATTATGCTTATATGATCGATAGAATGAGAATTACTATGCTCACTACTCTTAGTATTATCACTCTAACTCATATTATTAGCCATATTATGCTTATATGATCGATAGAACGACAATTACTATACTTATTACTCTTATTATTATGAATCTAACTCATATTATTAGCCATATTATGCTTATATGATCGATAGAACGACAAATACTATACTTATTACTCTTATTATTATCAATCTAACTCATATTATTAACCATATTATGCAGATATGATCGATAGAACGACCAATACTATACTTATTACGCTTATTATTATCAATCTAACTCATATTATTAACCATATTATGCAGATATGATTGATAGAACTACAATTACTATACTTATTACACTCACTATTATCAATCTAACTCATATTATTAACCATATTATGCAGATATGATCGATAGCACGACATTTACTATACTTATTACTCTTATTATTATCAACCTAACTCATATTATTAGCCATATTATGCTTATATGATCGATAGAACGACAATTACTATACTTATTATTCTTATTTTTATCAACCCAACTCATATTATTCGCCATATTATGCTTAAATGATCGATAGAACGACAATTACTATACTTATTACTCTTATTATTATGAATCTTACTCATATTATTAGCCATATTATGCTTATATGATCGATAGAACGACAATTACTATACTTATTACTGTTATTATTATGAATCTGACTCATATTATTAGCCATATTATGCTTATATGATCGATAGACCTACAATTACTATACTCATTACTCTTATTATTATCAATCCAACTCATATTATTACCCGTATTATGCTGATATGATCGATAGAACGACATTCACTATACTTATTACACTCACTATTATCAATCTAACTCATATTATTAACCATATTATGCAGATATGATCGATAGAACGACAATTACTATACTTATTACTCTTATTATTATCATTCTAACTCATATCATTAACCATATTAAGCAGATATGATCGATAGAGCTACAATCACTATACTCATTACTCTTATTATTATCAATCTAACTCATGCTATTAGCCATATTATGGTTATATGATCGATATAACGACAATTACTATACTTATTACTCTTATTATTATCAATCTAACTCATATTATTAGCCATATTATGCTTATATGATCGATAGAACGACAATTACTATACTTATTACTCTTATTATTATGAATCTTACTCATATTATTAGCCATATTATGCTTATATGATTGATAGAACTACAATTACTATACTCATTACTCTTATTATTATCTATCCAACTCATATTATTACCCATATTATGCTGATATGGTCGATAGAACGACATTCACTATACTTATTACACTCACTATTATCAATCTAACTCATATTATTAACAATATTATGCAGATATGATCGATAGAACGACAATTACTATACTTATTACTCTTATTATTATGAATCTGCCTCATATTATTAACCATATTATGCATATATGATCGATAGAACGACAATTACTATACTTATTACTCTTATTATTATCATTCTAACTCATATTATTAACCATATTAAGCAGATATGATCGATAGAGCTACAATTACTATACACATTACTCTTATTATTATCAATCTAACTCATATTATTAGCCATATTATGCTTATATGATCGATAGAACGACAATTACTATACTTATTACACTTATTATTGTCAATCTAACTCATATTATTACCCATATTATGCTTATATGATCGATAGAACGACAATTACTATACTTATTACTCTTATTATTATCAAT
This sequence comes from Megachile rotundata, assembly GCF_050947335.1. NCBI lineage: Eukaryota > Metazoa > Arthropoda > Insecta > Hymenoptera > Megachilidae > Megachile > Megachile rotundata. The sequence continues at coordinate 145,734 of NW_027473627.1, read as the reverse complement.
CTAACTCATATTATTAGCCATATTGTGCTTATATGAGCGATAGAACGACAATTACTATATTTATTACACTCACTATTATCAATCTAACTCATATTATTAACCATATTATGCAGATATGATCGATAGAACGACAATTACTATACTCATTACTCTTATTATTATCAATCTAACTCATGCTATTAGCCATATTATGGTTATATGATCGATATAACGACAATTACTATACTTATTACTCTTATTGTTATCAATCTAACTCATATTATTAACCATATTATGCTTATATGATCGATAGAATGAGAATTACTATACTCACTACTCTTAGTATTATCACTCTAACTCATATTATTAGCCATATTATGCTTATATGATCGAGAGAACGACTATTACTGTACTTATTACTCTTATTATTATCAATCTCAATCATATTATTAGCCATATTATGCTTATATGATGGATAGAACGAGAATTACTATACTCACTACTCTTAGTATTATCAATCTAACTCATATTATTAGCCATATTATGCTTATATGATCGATAGAATGAGAATTACTATACTCACTACTCTTAGTATTATCACTCTAATTCATATTATTAGCCTTATTATGCTTATATGATCGATAGAACGACAATTACTGTACTTATTACTCTTATTATTATCAATCTCAATCATATTATTAGCCATATTATGCTTATATGATCGATAGAACGAGAATTACTATACTCACTACTCTTAGTATTATCAATCTAACTCATATTGTTAGCCATATTATGCTTATATGATCGATAGAATGAGAATTGCTATACTCACTACTCTTAGTATTATCACTCTAACTCATATTATTAGCCATATTATGCTTATATGATCGATAGAATGAGAATTACTATACTCACTACTCTTAGTATTATCACTCTAACTCATATTATTAGCCATATTATGGTTATATTATCGATAGAACCACAATTACTATACTTATTACTGATATTATTATCAATCTAACTCATATTATTAGCCATATTATGCTTATATGATCGATAGTACGAGAATTACTATACTTATTACACTCACTATTATCAATCTAACTCATATCATTAACCATATTATGCAGATATGATTGATAGCACAACATTTACTATACTCATTACACTTACTATTATCACTCTAACTCATATTATAAGCCATATTATGCTTATATGATCGATAGAAGGACAATTACTGTACCTATTACTCTTATTATTATCAATCTAACTCATATTATTAGCCATATTATGCTTATATGATCGATAGAACGAGAATTACTACACTCGCTACTCTTAGCATTATCAATCTAACTCATATTATTAGCCACATTATGCTTATATGATCGATAGAACTACAATTACTATACTCATTACTCTTATTATTATCAATCCAACTCATATTATTACCCATATTATGCTGATATGAGCGATAGAACGACATTCACTATACTTATTACTGTTATTATTATCAATCTAACTCATATTATTAGCCATATTATGCTTATATGATCGATAGAATGAGAATTACTATACTCACTACTCTTAGTATTATCACTCTAACTCATATTATTAGCCATATTATGCTTAAATGATCGATAGAATGGGAATTAATATACTCACTACTCTTAGTGTTATCACTCTAACTCATATTATTAGACATATTATGCTTATATGATCGATAGAACGACAATTACTATACTTATTACTCTTATTATTATCAATCTAACTTATATTTTTAGCCATATTATGCTTATATGATCGATAGAACGACAATTACTATACTTATTACTCTTATAATTATGAATCTAACTCATATTATTAACCATATTATGCAGATATGATCGATAGAACGACAATTACTATACTTATTATTCTTATTATTATCAATCTAACTCATATTATTAGCCATATTATGCTTATGTGACCGATAGAACGAGAATTACTATACTCACTACTCTTATTATTATCAATCCAACTCATATTATTACCCATATTATGCTGATATGATCGATAGAACGACATTCACTATACTTATTACACTCACTATTATCAATCTAACTCATATTATTAGCCATATTATGCTTATATGATCGATAGAATGAGAATTACTATACTCACTACCCTTAGTATTATCACTCTAACTCATGCTATTAGCCATATTATGGTTATATGATCGATATAACGACAATTACTATACTTATTACTCTTATTATTATCAATCTAACTCATATTATTAGCCATATTGTGCTTATATGATCGATAGAACGACAATTACTATACTTATTACTCTTATTATTATGAATCTAACTCATATTATTCGCCATATTGTGCTTATATGATCGATAGAACGACAATTACTATACTTATTACTCTTATTATTATCAATCTAACTCATATTATTAGCAATATTATGCTTATATGATCGGTAGAACGAGAATTACTATACTCACTACTCTTTGTATTATCAATATAACTCATATTATTAGCCATATTATGCTTATATTATCGATAGAACGACAATTACTATACTTATTACTGTTATTATTATCAATCTAACTCATATTATTAGCCATATTATGGTTATATGATCGATAGTACGACAATTACTATACTCATTGCTCTTATTATTATCAATCTAACTCATATTATTAACCATACTATGCAGATATGATCGATAGAACGACAATTACTATACTCATTACTCTTCTTATTATCAATCTAACTCATGCTGTTAGCCATATTATGGTTATATGATCGATATAGCGACAATTACTATACTTATTACTCTTATTATTATCAATCTAACTCATATTATTAGCCATATTGTGCTTATATGATCGATAGAACGACAATTACTATACTTATTACTCTTATTATTATGAATCTACCTCATATTATTAGCCACATTATGCTTATATGATCGATAGAACTACTATTACTATACTCATTACTCTTATTATTACCAATCCAACTCATATTATTACCCATATTATGCTGATATGATCGATAGAACGACATTCACTATACTTATTACACTCACTATTATCAATCTAACTCATATTATTAACCATATTATGCAGATATGATCGATAGAACGACAATTACTATACTCATTACTCTTATTATTATCAATCTAACTCATGCTATTAGCCATATTATGGTTATATGATCGATATAACGACAATTACTATACTTATTACTCTTATTATTATCAATCTAACTCATATTATTAGCAATATTATGCTTATATGATCGGCAGAACGAGAATTACTATACTCACTACTCTTTGTATTATCAATATAACTCATATTATTAGCCATATTATGCTTATATTATCGATAGAACGACAATTACTATACTTATTACTGTTATTATTATCAATCTAACTCATATTATTAGCCATATTATGCTTAAATGATCAATAGAACGACAATTACTATACTTATTACTCTTATTATTATCAATCTAACTCATATTATTAGCCATATTATACTTATATGATCGATAGAACGACAAATACTATACTTATTACTCTTATTATTATCAATCTAACTCATATTATTACCCATATTATGCTGATATGATCGATAGAACGACATTCACTATACTTATTACACTCACTATTATCAATCTAACTCATATTATTAACCATATTATGCAGATATGATCGATAGAACGACAATTACTATACTTATTACTCTTATTATTATCATTCTAACTCATATTATTAACCATATTATGCTTATATGATCGATAGAACGATAATTACTATACTTATTATTCTTATTTTTATCAACCCAACTCATATTATTCGCCATATTATGCTTAAATAATCGATAGAACGACAACTACTATACTTATTACTCTTATTATTATGAATCTGCCTCATATTATTAACCATATTATGCATATATGATCGATAGAACGACAATTACTATACTTATTACTCTTATTATTATCATTCTAACTCATATTATTAACCATATTAAGCAGATATGATCGATAGAGCTACAATTACTATACACATTACTCTTATTATTATCAATCTAACTCATATTATTAGCCATATTATGCTTATATGATCGATAGAACGACAATTACTATACTTATTACACTTATTATTGTCAATCTAACTCATATTATTAGCCATATTGTGCTTATATGAGCGATAGAACGACAATTACTATATTTATTACACTCACTATTATCAAGCTAACTCATATTATTAACCATATTATGCAGATATGATCGATAGAACGACAATTACTATACTCATTACTCTTATTATTATCAATCTAACTCATGCTATTAGCCATATTATGGTTATATGATCGATATAACGACAATTACTATACTTATTACTCTTATTGTTATCAATCTAACTCATATTATTAACCATATTATGCTTATATGATCGATAGAATGAGAATTACTATACTCACTACTCTTAGTATTATCACTCTAACTCATATTATTAGCCATATTATGCTTATATGATCGAGAGAACGACTATTACTGTACTTATTACTCTTATTATTATCAATCTCAATCATATTATTAGCCATATTATGCTTATATGATGGATAGAACGAGAATTACTATACTCAATACTCTTAGTATTATCAATCTAACTCATATTATTAGCCATATTATGCTTATATGATCGATAGAATGAGAATTACTATACTCACTACTCTTAGTATTATCACTCTAATTCATATTATTAGCCTTATTATGCTTATATGATCGATAGAACGACAATTACTGTACTTATTACTCTTATTATTATCAATCTCAATCATATTATTAGCCATATTATGCTTATATGATCGATAGAACGAGAATTACTATACTCACTACTCTTAGTATTATCAATCTAACTCATATTGTTAGCCATATTATGCTTATAGGATCGATAGAATGAGAATTGCTATACTCACTACTCTTAGTATTATCACTCTAACTCATATTATTAGCCTTATTATGCTTATATGATCGATAGAACGACAATTACTGTACTTATTACTCTTATTATTATCAATCTCAATCATATTATTAGCCATATTATGCTTATATGATCGATAGAACGACAATTACTGTACTTATTACTCTTATTATTATCAATCTCAATCATATTATTAGCCATATTATGCTTATATGATCGATAGAACGAGAATTACTGTACTTATCACTCTTAGTATTATCAATCTAACTCATATTATTAGCCATATTATGCTTATATGATCGATAGAATGAGAATTACTATACTCACTACTCTTAGTATTATCACTCTAATTCATATTATTAGCCTTATTATGCTTATATGATCGATAGAACGACAATTACTGTACTTATTACTCTTATTATTATCAATCTCAATCATATTATTAGCCATATTATGCTTATATGATCGATAGAACGAGAATTACTATACTCACTACTCTTAGTATTATCAATCTAACTCATATTGTTAGCCATATTATGCTTATATGATCGATAGAATGAGAATTGCTATACTCACTACTCTTAGCATTATCACTCTAACTCATATTATTAGCCTTATTATGCTTATATGATCGATAGAACGACAATTACTGTACTTATTACTCTTATTATTATCAATCTCAATCATACTTTAGCCATATTATGCTTATATGATCGATAGAACGAGTATTACTATACTCACTACTCTTAGTATTATCAATCTAACTCATATTATTAGCCATATTATGGTTATATTATCGATAGAACGACAATTACTATACTTACTACTCTTATTATTATCAATGTAACTCATATTATTAGCCATATTATGCGTATGTGATCGATAGAACGAGAATTACTGTACTTATCACTCTTATTATTATCAATCTAACTCATATTATTAGCCATATTATGCTTATATGATCGATAGAACGAGAATTACTACACTCGCTGCTCTTAGTATTATCAATCTAACTCATATTATTAGCCATAATATGCTTATATGATCGATAGTACGAGAATTACTATACTCGCTACTCTTAGTATTATCAATCTAACTCATATTATTAGCCACATTATGCTTATATTATCGATAGAACCACAATTACTATACTTATTACTGTTACTATTATCAATCTAACTCATATTATTAGCCATATTATGCTTATATGATCGATAGAATGAGAATTACTATACTCACTACTCTTAGTATTATCACTCTAACTCATATTATTAGCCATATTATGCTTATATGATCGATAGAATGAGAATTACTATACTCACTACTCTTAGTATTATCACTCTAACTCATATTATTAACCATATTAAGCAGATATGATCGATAGAGCTACAATTACTATACACATTACTCTTATTATTATCAATCTAACTCATATTATTAGCCATATTATGCTTATATGATCGATAGAACGACAATTACTATACTTATTACACTTATTATTGTCAATCTAACTCATATTATTAGCCATATTATGCTTATATGATCGATAGAACGACAATTACTATACTTATTACTCTTATTATTATCAATCTAACTCATATTATTAGCCATATTATGCTTATATGATCGAGAGAACGAGAATTACTGTACTTATCACTCTTATTATTATCAATCTAACTCATATTATTAGCCATATTATGCTTATATGATCGATAGAACGAGAATTACTACACTCGCTACTCTTAGTATTATCAATCTAACTCATATTATTAGCCATAATATGCTTATATGATCGATAGTACGAGAATTACTATACTCGCTACTCTTAGTATTATCAATCTAACTCATATTATTAGCCACATTATGCTTATATGATCGATAGAACTACAATTACTATACTCATTACTCTTATTATTATCAATCCAACTCATATTATTACCCATATTATGCTGATATGATCGATAGAACGACATTCACTATACTTATTACACTCACTATTATCAATCTAACTCATATTATTAACCATATTATGCAGATATGATCGATAGAACGACAATTACTATACTTATTACTCTTATTATTATCATTCTAACTCATATTATTAACCATATTATGCAGATATGATCGATAGAAGTACAATTACTATACTCATTACTCTTATTATTATCAATCTAACTCATATTATTAGCCATATTATGCTTATATGATCGATAGAACGACAATCAATATACTCACTACTCTTAGTATTATCAATCTAACTCATATTAATAGCCATATTATGCTTATATTATCGATAGAACCACAATTACTATACTTATTACTGTTACTATTATCAATCTAACTCATATTATTAGCCATATTATGCTTATATGATCGATAGAATGAGAATTGCTATACTCACTACTCTTAGTATTATCACTCTAACTCATATTATTAGCCATATTATGCTTATATGATCGATAGAATGAGAATTACTATACTCACTACTCTGAGTATTATCACTCTAACTCATATTATTAGCCATATTATGGTTATATTATCGATAGAACCACAATTACTATACTTATTACTGATATTATTATCAATCTAACTCATATTATTAGCCATATTATGCTTATATGATCGATAGAATGAGAATTACTATACCTATTACTCTTATTATTACCAATCTAACTCATATTATTAGCCATATTATGCTTATATGATCGATAGAACGACAATTACTATACTTATTATTCTTATTTTTATCAACCCAACTCATATTATTCGCCATATTATGCTTAAATGATCGATAGAACGACAATTACTACACTTATTACTCTTATTATTATGAATCCGACTCATATTATTAGCCATATTATGCTTATATGATCGATAGAACGAGAATTACTACACTCGCTACTCTTAGTATTATCAATCTAACTCATATTATTAGCCATAATATGCTTATATGATCGATAGTACGAGAATTACTATACTTATTACACTCACTATTATCAATCTAACTCATATTATTAACCATATTATGCTTATATGATCGATGGAACTACAATTACTATACTCACTACTCTTATTATTATCAATCCAACTCATATTATTACCCATATTATGCTGATATGATCGATAGAACGACATTCACTATACTTATTACTGTTATTATTATCAATCTAACTCATATTATTAGCCATATTATGCTTATATGATCGATAGAATGAGAATTACTATACTCACTACTCTTAGTATTATCACTCTAACTCATATTATTAGCCATATTATGCTTATATGATCGATAGAATGGGAATTACTATACTCACTACTCTTAGTATTATCACTCTAACTCATATTATTAGCCATATTATGCTTATGTGACCGATAGAACGAGAATTACTATACTCACTACTCTTATTATTATCAATCTAACTCATATTATTAGCCATATTATGCTTATATGATCGATAGAACTACAATTACTATACTCATTACTCTTATTATTACCAATCCAACTCATATTATTACCCATATTATGCTGATATGATCGATAGAACGACATTCACTATACTTATTACACTCACTATTATCAATCTATCTCATATTATTAACCATATTATGCAGATATGATCGATAGAACGACAATTACTATACTCATTACTCTTATTATTATCAATCTAAATCATGCTATTAGCCATATTATGGTTATATGATCGATATAACGACAATTACTATACTTATTACTCTTATTATTATCAATCTAACTCATATTATTAGCCATATTGTGCTTATATGATCGATAGAACGACAATTACTATACTTATTACTCTTATTATTATGAACCTAACTCATATTATTAGCCATATTGTGCTTATATGATCGATAGTACGACAATTACTATACTCATTGCTCTTATTATTATCAATCTAACTCATATTATTAACCATACTATGCAGATATGATCGATAGAACGACAATTACTATACTCATTACTCTTCTTATTATCAATCTAACTCATGCTCTTAGCCATATTATGGTTATATGATCGATATAACGACAATTACTATACTTATTACTCTTATTATTATCAATCTAACTCATATTATTAGCCATATTGTGCTTATATGATCGATAGAACGACAATTACTATACTTATTACTCTTATTATTATGAATCTACCTCATATTATTAGCCACATTATGCTTATATGATCGATAGAACTACAATTACTATACTCATTACTCTTATTATTACCAATCCAACTCATATTATTACCCATATTATGCTGATATGATCGATAGAACGACATTCACTATACTTATTACACTCACTATTATCAATCTAACTCATATTATTAACCATATTATGCAGATATGATCGATAGAACGACAATTACTATACTCATTACTCTTATTATTATCAATCTAACTCATGCTATTAGCCATATTATGGTTATATGATCGATATAACGACAATTACTATACTTATTACTCTTATTATTATCAATCTAACTCATATTATTAGCAATATTATGCTTATATGATCGGCAGAACGAGAATTACTATACTCACTACTCTTTGTATTATCAATATAACTCATATTATTAGCCATATTATGCTTATATTATCGATAGAACGACAATTACTATACTTATTACTGTTATTATTATCAATCTAACTCATATTATTGGCCATATTATGCTTAAATGATCAATAGAACGACAATTACTATACTTATTACTCTTATTATTATCAATCTAACTCATATTATTAGCCATATTATACTTATATGATCGATAGAACGACAAATACTATACTTATTACTCTTATTATTATCAATCTAACTCATATTATTACCCATATTATGCTGATATGATCGATAGAACGACATTCACTATACTTATTACACTCACTATTATCAATCTAACTCATATTATTAACCATATTATGCAGATATGATCGATAGAACGACAATTACTATACTTATTACTCTTATTATTATCATTCTAACTCATATTATTAACCATATTATGCTTATATGCTCGATAGAACGACAATTACTATACTTATTATTCTTATTTTTATCAACCCAACTCATATTATTCGCCATATTATGCTTAAATAATCGATAGAACGACAACTACTATACTTATTACTCTTATTATTATGAATCTGCCTCATATTATTAACCATATTATGCATATATGATCGATAGAACGACAATTACTATACTTATTACTCTTATTATTATCATTCTAACTCATATAATTAACCATATTAAGCAGATATGATCGATAGAGCTACAATTACTATACACATTACTCTTATTATTATCAATCTAACTCATATTATTAGCCATATTATGCTTATATGATCGATAGAACGACAATTACTATACTTATTACTCTTATTATTATCAATCTAACTCATATTATTAGCCATATTGTGCTTATATGAGCGATAGAACGACAATTACTATATTTATTACACTCACTATTATCAATCTAACTCATATTATTAACCATATTATGCAGATATGATCGATAGAACGACAATTACTATACTCATTACTCTTATTATTATCAATCTAACTCATGCTATTAGCCATATTATGGTTATATGATCGATATAACGACAATTACTATACTTATTACTCTTATTGTTATCAATCTAACTCATATTATTAACCATATTATGCTTATATGATCGATAGAATGAGAATTACTATACTCACTACTCTTAGTATTATCACTCTAACTCATATTATTAGCCATATTATGCTTATATGATCGAGAGAACGACTATTACTGTACTTATTACTCTTATTATTATCAATCTCAATCATATTATTAGCCATATTATGCTTATATGATGGATAGAACGAGAATTACTATACTCAATACTCTTAGTATTATCAATCTAACTCATATTATTAGCCATATTATGCTTATATGATCGATAGAATGAGAATTACTATACTCACTACTCTTAGTATTATCACTCTAATTCATATTATTAGCCTTATTATGCTTATATGATCGATAGAACGACAATTACTGTACTTATTACTCTTATTATTATCAATCTCAATCATATTATTAGCCATATTATGCTTATATGATCGATAGAACGAGAATAACTATACTCACTACTCTTAGTATTATCAATCTAACTCATATTGTTAGCCATATTATGCTTATAGGATCGATAGAATGAGAATTGCTATACTGACTACTCTTAGTATTATCACTCTAACTCATATTATTAGCCTTATTATGCTTATATGATCGATAGAACGACAATTACTGTACTTATTACTCTTATTATTATCAATCTCAATCATATTATTAGCCATATTATGCTTATATGATCGATAGAACGACAATTACTGTACTTATTACTCTTATTATTATCAATCTCAATCATATTATTAGCCATATTATGCTTATATGATCGATAGAACGAGAATTACTGTACTTATCACTCTTATTATTATCAATCTAACTCATATTATTAGCAATATTATGCTTATATTATCGATAGAACTACAATTACTATACTCATTACTCTTATTATTATCAATCTAACTCATATTATTAGCCATATTATGCTTATATGATCGATAGAACGACAATTACTATACTCACTACTCTTAGTATTATCAATCTAACTCATATTATTAGCCATATTATGCTTATATTATCGATAGAACGACAATTACAATACTTATTACTGTTATTATTATCAATCTAACTCATATTATTAGCCATACTATGCTTATATGATCGATAGAATGAGAATTACTATACTCACTACTCTTAGTATTATCACTCTAACTCATATTATTAGCCATGTTATGCTTATATGATCGAGAGAACGACTATTACTGTACTTATTACTCTTATTATTATCAATCTCAATCATATTATTAGCCATATTATGCTTATATGATGGATAGAACGAGAATTACTATACTCACTACTCTTAGTATTATCAATCTAACTCATATTATTAGCCATATTATGCTTATATGATCGATAGAATGAGAATTACTATACTCACTACTCTTAGTATTATCACTCTAATTCATATTATTAGCCTTATTATGCTTATATGATCGATAGAACGACAATTACTGTACTTATTACTCTTATTATTATCAATCTCAATCATATTATTAGCCATATTATGCTTATATGATCGATAGAACGAGAATTACTATACTCACTACTCTTAGTATTATCAATCTAACTCATATTGTTAGCCATATTATGCTTATATGATCGATAGAATGAGAATTGCTATACTCACTACTCTTAGCATTATCACTCTAACTCATATTATTAGCCTTATTATGCTTATATGATCGATAGAACGACAATTACTGTACTTATTACTCTTATTATTATCAATCTCAATCATATTATTAGCCATATTATGCTTATATGATCGATAGAACGAGTATTACTATACTCACTACTCTTAGTATTATCAATCTAACTCATATTATTAGCCATATTATGGTTATATTATCGATAGAACGACAATTACTATACTTACTACTCTTATTATTATCAATGTAACTCATATTATTAGCCATATTATGCGTATGTGATCGATAGAACGAGAATTACTGTACTTATCACTCTTATTATTATCAATCTAACTCATATTATTAGCCATATTATGCTTATATGATCGATAGAACGAGAATTACTACACTCGCTGCTCTTAGTATTATCAATCTAACTCATATTATTAGCCATAATATGCTTATATGATCGATAGTACGAGAATTACTATACTCGCTACTCTTAGTATTATCAATCTAACTCATATTATTAGCCACATTATGCTTATATGATCGATAGAACTACAATTACTATACTCATTACTCTTATTATTATCAATCCAACTCATATTATTAACCATATTATGCAGATATGATCGATAGAACGACAATTACTATACTTATTACTCTTATTATTATCATTCTAACTCATATTATTAACCATATTATGCAGATATGATCGATAGAAGTACAATTACTATACTCATTACTCTTATTATTATCAATCTAACTCATATTATTAGCCATATTATGCTTATATGATCGATAGAACGACAATCAATATACTCACTACTCTTAGTATTATCAATCTAACTCATATTAATAGCCATATTATGCTTATATTATCGATAGAACCACAATTACTATACTTATTACTGTTACTATTATCAATCTAACTCATATTATTAGCCATATTATGCTTATATGATCGATAGAATGAGAATTACTATACTCACTACTCTTAGTATTATCACTCTAACTCATATTATTAGCCATATTATGCTTATATGATCGATAGAATGAGAATTACTATACTCACTACTCTTAGTATTATCACTCTAACTCATATTATTAGCCATATTATGGTTATATTATCGATAGAACCACAATTACTATACTTATTACTGATATTATTATCAATCTAACTCATATTATTAGCCATATTATGCTTATATGATCGATAGAATGAGAATTACTATACCTATTACTCTTATTATTACCAATCTAACTCATATTATTAGCCATATTATGCTTATATGATCGATAGAACGACAATTACTATACTTATTACTCTTATTATTATGAATCTAACTCATATTATTAGCCATATTGTGCTTATATGATCGATAGAACGACAATTACTATACTTATTACTCTTATTATTATCAATCTAACTCATATTATTAGCAATATTATGCTTATATGATCGGCAGAACGAGAATTACTATACTCACTACTCTTTGTATTATCAATTTAACTCATATTATTAGCCATATTATGCTTATATTATCGATAGAACGACAATTACTATACTTATTACTGTTATTATTATCAATCTAACTCATATTATTAGCCATATTATGCTTATATGATCGATAGTACGACAATTACTATACTCATTGCTCTTATTATTATCAATCTAACTCATATTATTAACCATACTATGCAGATATGATCGATAGAACGACAATTACTATACTCATTACTCTTCTTATTATCAATCTGACTCATGCTGTTAGCCATATTATGGTTATATGATCGATATAGCGACAATTACTATACTTATTACTCTTATTATTATCAATCTAACTCATATTATTAGCCATATTCTGCTTATATGATCGATAGAACGACAATTACTATACTTATTACTCTTATTATTATGAATCTACCTCATATTATTAGCCACATTATGCTTATATGATCGATAGAACTACTATTACTATACTCATTACTCTTATTATTACCAATCCAACTCATATTATTACCCATATTATGCTGATATGATCGATAGAACGACATTCACTATACTTATTACACTCACTATTATCAATCTAACTCATATTATTAACCATATTATGCAGATATGATCGATAGAACGACAATTACTATACTCATTACTCTTATTATTATCAATCTAACTCATGCTATTAGCCATATTATGGTTATATGATCGATATAACGACAATTACTATACTTATTACTCTTATTATTATCAATCTAACTCATATTATTAGCAATATTATGCTTATATGATCGGCAGAACGAGAATTACTATACTCACTACTCTTTGTATTATCAATATAACTCATATTATTAGCCATATTATGCTTATATTATCGATAGAACGACAATTACTATACTTATTACTGTTATTATTATCAATCTAACTCATATTATTAGCCATATTATGCTTAAATGATCAATAGAACGACAATTACTATACTTATTACTCTTATTATTATCAATCTAACTCATATTATTAGCCATATTATACTTATATGATCGATAGAACGACAAATACTATACTTATTACTCTTATTATTATCAATCTAACTCATATTATTACCCATATTATGCTGATATGATCGATAGAACGACATTCACTATACTTATTACACTCACTATTATCAATCTAACTCATATTATTAACCATATTATGCAGATATGATCGATAGAACGACAATTACTATACTTATTACTCTTATTATTATCATTCTAACTCATATTATTAACCATATTATGCTTATATGATCGATAGAACGATAATTACTATACTTATTATTCTTATTTTTATCAACCCAACTCATATTATTCGCCATATTATGCTTAAATAATCGATAGAACGACAACTACTATACTTATTACTCTTATTATTATGAATCTGCCTCATATTATTAACCATATTATGCATATATGATCGATAGAACGACAATTACTATACTTATTACTCTTATTATTATCATTCTAACTCATATTATTAACCATATTAAGCAGATATGATCGATGGAGCTACAATTACTATACACATTACTCTTATTATTATCAATCTAACTCATATTATTAGCCATATTATGCTTATATGATCGATAGAACGACAATTACTATACTTATTACACTTATTATTGTCAATCTAACTCATATTATTAGCCATATTATGCTTATATGATCGAGAGAACGACAATTACTATACTTATTACTCTTATTATTATCAATCTAACTCATATTATTAGCCATATTGTGCTTATATGAGCGATAGAACGACAATTACTATATTTATTACACTCACTATTATCAATCTAACTCATATTATTAACCATATTATGCAGATATGATCGATAGAACGACAATTACTATACTCATTACTCTTATTATTATCAATCTAACTCATGCTATTAGCCATATTATGGTTATATGATCGATATAACGACAATTACTATACTTATTACTCTTATTGTTATCAATCTACCTCATATTATTAACCATATTATGCAGATATGATCGATAGAACGACAATTACTATACTTATTACTCTTATTATTATCATTCTAACACATATTATGAACCATATTTGCAGATATGATCGATAGAACTACAATTACTATACTCATTACTCTTATTATTATCAATCTAACTCATATTATTAGCCATATTATGCTTATATGATCGATAGAACGACAATTACTATACTCACTACTCTTAGTATTATCAATCTAACTCATATTATTAGCCATATTATGCTTATATTATCGATAGAACGACAATTACTATACTTATTACTGTTATTATTATCAATCTAACTCATATTATTAGCCATATTATGCTTATATGATCGATAGAATGAGAATTACTATACTCACTACTCTTAGTATTATCACTCTAACTCATATTATTAGCCATATTATGCTTATATGATCGAGAGAACGACTATTACTGTACTTATTACTCTTATTATTATCAATCTCAATCATATTATTAGCCATATTATGCTTATATGATGGATAGAACGAGAATTACTATACTCACTACTCTTAGTATTATCAATCTAACTCATATTATTAGCCATATTAAGCTTATATGATCGATAGAATGAGAATTGCTATACTCACTACTCTTAGTATTATCACTCTAACTCATATTATTAGCCTTATTATGCTTATATGATCGATAGAACGACAATTACTGTACTTATCACTCTTATTATTATCAATCTAACTCATATTATTAGCCATATTATGCTTATATGATCGATAGAACGAGAATTACTATACTCACTACTCTTAGTATTATCAATCTAACTCATATTATTAGCCATATTATGCTTATATGATCGATAGAACGACAATTACTATACTTATTACTCTTATTATTATCAATCTAACTCATATTATTAGCAATATTATGCTTATATGATCGGCAGAACGAGAATTACTATACTCACTACTCTTTGTATTATCAATATAACTCATATTATTAGCCATATTATGCTTATATTATCGATAGAACGACAATTACTATACTTATTACTGTTATTATTATCAATCTAAGTCATATTATTATCCATATTATGCTTAAATGATCAATAGAACGACAATTACTATACTTATTACTCTTATTATTATCAATCTAACTCATATTATTAGCCATATTATACCTATATGATCGATAGAACGACAAATACTATACTTATTACTCTTATTATTATCAATCTAACTCATATTATTACCCATATTATGCTGATATGATCGATAGAACGACATTCACTATACTTATTACACTCACTATTATCAATCTAACTCATATTATTAACCATATTATGCAGATATGATCGATAGAACGACAATTACTATACTTATTACTCTTATTATTATCATTCTAACTCATATTATTAACCATATTATGCTTATATGATCGATAGAACGACAATTACTATACTTATTATTCTTATTTTTATCAACCCAACTCATATTATTCGCCATATTATGCTTAAATGATCGATAGAACGACAACTACTATACTTATTACTCTTATTATTATGAATCTGCCTCATATTATTAACCATATTATGCATATATGATCGATAGAACGACAATTACTATACTTATTACTCTTATTATTATCATTCTAACTCATATTATTAACCATATTAAGCAGATATGATCGATAGAGCTACAATTACTATACTCATTACTCTTATTATTATCAATCTAACTCATATTATTAGCCTTATTATGCTTATATGATCGAGAGAACGACTATTACTGTACTTATTACTCTTATTATTATCAATCTCAATCATATTATTAGCCATATTATGCTTATATGATGGATAGAACGAGAATTACTATACTCACTACTCTTAGTATTATCAATCTAACTCATATTATTAGCCATATTATGCTTATATGATCGATAGAATGAGAATTACTATACTCACTACTCTTAGTATTATCACTCTAATTTATATTATTAGCCTTATTATGCTTATATGATCGATAGAACGACAATTACTGTACTTATTACTCTTATTATTATCAATCTCAATCATATTATTAGCCATATTATGCTTATATGATCGATAGAACGAGAATTACTATACTCACTACTCTTAGTATTATCAATCTAACTCATATTGTTAGCCATATTATGCTTATATGATCGATAGAACGATAATTACTATACTTATTATTCTTATTTTTATCAACCCAACTCATATTATTCGCCATATTATGCTTAAATAATCGATAGAACGACAACTACTATACTTATTACTCTTATTATTATGAATCTGCCTCATATTATTAACCATATTATGCATATATGATCGATAGAACGACAATTACTATACTTATTACTCTTATTATTATCATTCTAACTCATATTATTAACCATATTAAGCAGATATGATCGATAGAGCTACAATTACTATACACATTACTCTTATTATTATCAATCTAACTCATATTATTAGCCATATTATGCTTATATGATCGATAGAACGACAATTACTATACTTATTACACTTATTATTGTCAATCTAACTCATATTATTAGCCATATTATGCTTATATGATCGAGAGAACGACAATTACTATACTTATTACTCTTATTATTATCAATCTAACTCATATTATTAGCCATATTGTGCTTATATGAGCGATAGAACGACAATTACTATATTTATTACACTCACTATTATCAATCTAACTCATATTATTAACCATATTATGCAGATATGATCGATAGAACGACAATTACTATACTCATTACTCTTATTATTATCAATCTAACTCATGCTATTAGCCATATTATGGTTATATGATCGATATAACGACAATTACTATACTTATTACTCTTATTGTTATCAATCTACCTCATATTATTAACCATATTATGCAGATATGATCGATAGAACGACAATTACTATACTTATTACTCTTATTATTATCATTCTAACACATATTATGAACCATATTTGCAGATATGATCGATAGAACTACAATTACTATACTCATTACTCTTATTATTATCAATCTAACTCATATTATTAGCCATATTATGCTTATATGATCGATAGAACGACAATTACTATACTCACTACTCTTAGTATTATCAATCTAACTCATATTATTAGCCATATTATGCTTATATTATCGATAGAACGACAATTACTATACTTATTACTGTTATTATTATCAATCTAACTCATATTATTAGCCATATTATGCTTATATGATCGATAGAATGAGAATTACTATACTCACTACTCTTAGTATTATCACTCTAACTCATATTATTAGCCATATTATGCTTATATGATCGAGAGAACGACTATTACTGTACTTATTACTCTTATTATTATCAATCTCAATCATATTATTAGCCATATTATGCTTATATGATGGATAGAACGAGAATTACTATACTCACTACTCTTAGTATTATCAATCTAACTCATATTATTAGCCATATTAAGCTTATATGATCGATAGAATGAGAATTGCTATACTCACTACTCTTAGTATTATCACTCTAACTCATATTATTAGCCTTATTATGCTTATATGATCGATAGAACGACAATTACTGTACTTATCACTCTTATTATTATCAATCTAACTCATATTATTAGCCATATTATGCTTATATGATCGATAGAACGAGAATTACTATACTCACTACTCTTAGTATTATCAATCTAACTCATATTATTAGCCATATTATGCTTATATGATCGATAGAACGACAATTACTATACTTATTACTCTTATTATTATCAATCTAACTCATATTATTAGCAATATTATGCTTATATGATCGGCAGAACGAGAATTACTATACTCACTACTCTTTGTATTATCAATATAACTCATATTATTAGCCATATTATGCTTATATTATCGATAGAACGACAATTACTATACTTATTACTGTTATTATTATCAATCTAAGTCATATTATTATCCATATTATGCTTAAATGATCAATAGAACGACAATTACTATACTTATTACTCTTATTATTATCAATCTAACTCATATTATTAGCCATATTATACCTATATGATCGATAGAACGACAAATACTATACTTATTACTCTTATTATTATCAATCTAACTCATATTATTACCCATATTATGCTGATATGATCGATAGAACGACATTCACTATACTTATTACACTCACTATTATCAATCTAACTCATATTATTAACCATATTATGCAGATATGATCGATAGAACGACAATTACTATACTTATTACTCTTATTATTATCATTCTAACTCATATTATTAACCATATTATGCTTATATGATCGATAGAACGACAATTACTATACTTATTATTCTTATTTTTATCAACCCAACTCATATTATTCGCCATATATGCTTAAATGATCGATAGAACGACAACTACTATACTTATTACTCTTATTATTATGAATCTGCCTCATATTATTAACCATATTATGCATATATGATCGATAGAACGACAATTACTATACTGTATTACTCTTATTATTCTCATTCTAACTCATATTATTAACCATATTAAGCAGATATGATCGATAGAGCTACAATTACTATACTCATTACTCTTATTATTATCAATCTAACTCATATTATTAGCCTTATTATGCTTATATGATCGAGAGAACGACTATTAACTGTACTTATTACTCTTATTATTATCAATCTCAATCATATTATTAGCCATATTATGCTTATATGATGGATAGAACGAGAATTACTATACTCACTACTCTTAGTATTATCAATCTAACTCATATTATTAGCCATATTATGCTTATATGATCGATAGAATGAGAATTACTATACTCACTACTCTTAGTATTATCACTCTAATTTATATTATTAGCCTTATTATGCTTATATGATCGATAGAACGACAATTACTGTACTTATTACTCTTATTATTATCAATCTCAATCATATTATTAGCCATATTATGCTTATATGATCGATAGAACGAGAATTACTATACTCACTACTCTTAGTATTATCAATCTAACTCATATTGTTAGCCATATTATGCTTATATGATCGATAGAATGAGAATTGCTATACTCACTACTCTTAGTATTATCACTCTAACTCATATTATTAGCCTTATTATGCTTATATGATCGATAGAACGACAATTACTGTACTTATTACTCTTATTATTATCAATCTCAATCATATTATTTGCCATATTATGCTTATATGATCGATAGAACGAGAATTACTGTACTTATCACTCTTATTATTATCAATCTAACTCATATTATTAGCCATATTATGCTTATATTATCGATAGAACTACAATTACTATACTCATTACTCTTATTATTATCAATCTAACTCATATTATTAGCCATATTATGCTTATATGATCGATAGAACGACAATTACTATACTCACTACTCTTAGTATTATCAATCTAACTCATATTATTAGCCATATTATGCTTATATTATCGATAGAACGACAATTACAATACTTATTACTGTTATTATTATCAATCTAACTCATATTATTAACCATATTATGCTAATATGATCGACCGAACGACATTCACTATACTTATTACACTCACTATTATCAATCTAACTCATATTATTAACCATATTATGCAGATATGATCGATAGAACGACAATTACTATACTTATTACTCTTATTATTATCAATCTAACTCATATTATTAGCCATATTGTGCTTATATGATCGATAGAACGACAATTACTATACTCATTACTCTTATTATTATCAATCTAACTCATGCTATTAGCCATATTATGGTTATATGATCGATATAACGACAATTACTATACTTATTACTCTTATTGTTATCAATCTACCTCATATTATTAACCATATTATGCAGATATGATCGATAGAACGACAATTACTATACTTATTACTCTTATTATTATCATTCTAACACATATTATTACCCATGATTGCAGATATGATCGATAGAACTACAATTACTATACTCATTACTCTTATTATTATCAATCTAACTCATATTATTAGCCATATTATGCTTATATGATCGATAGAACGACAATTACTATACTCACTACTCTTAGTATTATCAATCTAACTCATATTATTAGCCATATTCTGCTTATATTATCGATAGAACGACAATTACTATACTTATTACTGTTATTATTATCAATCTAACTCATATTATTAGCCATATTATGCTTATATGATCGATAGAATGAGAATTACTATACTCACTACTCCTTAGTATTATCACTCTAACTCATATTATTAGCCATTTTATGCTTATATGATCGAGAGAACGACTATTACTGTACTTATTACTCTTATTATTATCAATCTCAATCATATTATTAGCCATATTATGCTTATATGATGGATAGAACGAGAATTACTATACTCACTACTCTTAGTATTATCAATCTGAACTCATATTATTAGCCATATTATGCTTATATGATCGATAGAATGAGAATTACTATACTCACTACTCTTAGTATTATCACTCTAATTTACATTATTAGCCTTATTATGCTTATATGATCGATAGAACGACAATTACTGTACTTATTACTCTTATTATTATCAATCTCAATCATATTATTTGCATATTATGCTTATATGATCGATAGAACGAGAATTACTATACTCACTACTCTTAGTATTATCAATCTAACTCTATTGTTAGCCCTATTATGCTTATATGATCGATAGAATGAGAATTGCTATACTCACTACTCTTAGTATTATCACTCTAACTCATATTATTAGCCGTAGTATGCTTATATGATCGATAGAACGACAATTACTGTACTTATTACTCTTATTATTATCTATCTCAATCATATTATTAGCCATATTATGCTTATATGATCGATAGAACGACAATTACTGTACTATTACTCTTATATTATCAATCTCAATCATATTATTAGCCATATTATGCTTATATGATCGATAGAACGAGAATTACTGTACTTATCACTCTTATTATTAATCAATCTAACTCATATTATTAGCATATTATGCTTATATGATCGATAGAACGACAATTACTATACTTGTTACTCTTATTATTATGAATCTACTCATATTATTAGCCATATTATGCTTATATGATCGAGAGAACGACAATTACTATACTTATTACTCTTATTATTATCAATCTAACTCATATTATTAGCCATATTATGCTTATATGATCGATAGAACGAGAATTACTATACTCACTACTCTTAGTATTATCAACCTAACTCATATTATTAGCCATATTATGGTTATATTATCGGTAGAACGACAATTACTATACTTATTACTGTTATTATTATGAATCTAACTCATATTATTAACCATATTATGCAGATATGATCGATAGAACTACAATTACTATACTTCATTACTCTTATTATTATCTATCTAACTCATATTATTAGCCATATTATGCTTATATAATCGATAGAACGAGAATTACTATACTCACTACTCTTAGTATTATCAATCTAACTCATATTATTAGCCATATTATGCTTATATTATCGATAGAACGACAATTACTATACTTATTACTGTTATTATTATCAATCTACTCATAATATTGCCATATTATGCTTAAATGATCGATAGAACGACAATTACTGTACTCATTACTCTTATTATTATCAATCTAACTCATATTATTAGCCATATTATGCTTAAATGATCGATAGAACTACAATTACTATACACATTACTCTTATTATTATCAATCTAACTCATATTATTAGCCATATTATGCTTATATGATCGATAGAATGAGAATTACTATACTCACTTCTCTCTTAGTATTATCACTCTAACTTCATATTATTAGCCTTATTATGCCTTATATGATCGATAGAACGACAATTACTGTACTTATACTGTTATTATTATCAATCTAACTCATATTATTAGCCATATTATGCTTAAATGATCGATAGAACGACAATTACTATACTTATTACTCTTATTATTATCAATCTAACTCGTATTATTAGCCATATTATGCTTATATGATCGATAGAACGACAATTACTATACTCACTACTCTTAGTATTATCAATTTAACTCATATTATTAGCCATATTATGCTTATATGATCGAGAGAACGACAATTACTATACTTACTACTCTTATTATTATCAATCTAACTCATATTATTAGCCATATTATGCTTATATGATCGATGGAACGACACATTACTATACTTATTACTCTTATTATTATGAATCTAACTCATATTATTAGCCATATTATGCTTATATGATCGATACAACGACAAATACTATACTTATTACTCTTATTATTATCAATCTAACTCATATTATTAACCATATTATGCAGATATGATCGATAGAACGACCAATACTATACTTGATTACGCTTATTATTATCAATCTAACTCATATTATTAACCATATTATGCAGATATGATCGATAGAACTACAATTACTATACTTATTACACTCACTATTATCAATCTAACTCATATTATTAACCATATTATGCAGATATGATCGATAGCACGACATTTACTATACTTATTACTCTTATTATTATCAACCTAACTCATATTATTAGCCATATTATGCTTATATGATCGATAGAACGACAATTACTATACTTATTATTCTTATTTTTATCAACCCCAACTCATATTATTCGCCATATTATGCTTAAATGATCGATAGAACGACAATTACTATACTTATTACTCTTATTATTATGAATCTTACTCATATTATTAGCCATATTATGCTTATATGATCGATAGAACGACAATTACTATACTTATTACTGTTATTATTATGAATCTGACTCATATTATTAGCCATATATGCTATATGATCGATAGACCTACAATTACTATACTCATTACTCTTATTATTATCAATCCAACTCATATTATTACCCGTATTATGCTGTATATGATTGATAGAACGACATTCACTATACTTATTACACTCACTATTATCAATCTAACTCATATTATTAACCATATTATGCAGATATGATCGATAGAACGACAATTACTATACTTATTACTCTTATTATTATCATTCTAACTCATATTATTAACCATATTAAGCAGGATATGATCGATAGAGCTACAATCCACTATACTCATTACTCTTATTATTATCAATCTAACTCATGCTATTAGCCATATTATGGTTATATGATCGATATAACGACAATTACTATACTTATTACTCTTATTATTATCAATCTAACTCATATTATTAGCCATATTATGCTTATATGATCGATAGAACGACAATTACTATACTTATTACTGTTATTATTATCAATCTAACTCATATTATTAGCCATATTATGCTTAAATGATCGATAGAACGACAATTACTGTACTCATTACTCTTATTATTATCAATCTAACTCATATTATTACCCGTATTATGCTGATATGATCGATAGAACGACATTCACTATACTTATTACACTCACTATTATCAATCTAACTCATATTATTAACCATATTATGCAGATATGATCGATAGAACGACAATTACTATACTTATTACTGTTATTATTATGAATCTGACTCATATTATTAGCCATATTATGCTTATATGATCGATAGACCTACAATTACTATACTCATTACTCTTATTATTATCAATCCAACTCATATTATTACCCGTATTATGCTGATATGATCGATAGAACGACATTCACTATACTTATTACACTCACTATTATCAATCTAACTCATATTATTAACCATATTATGCAGATATGATCGATAGAACGACAATTACTATACTTATTACTCTTATTATTATCATTCTAACTCATATTATTAACCATATTAAGCAGATATGATCGATAGAGCTACAAACACTATACTCATTACTCTTATTATTATCAATCTAACTCATGCTATTAGCCATATTATGGTTATATGATCGATATAACGACAATTACTATACTTATTACTCTTATTATTATCAATCTAACTCATATTATTAGCCATATTATGCTTATATGATCGATAGAATGAGAATTACTATACTCACTACTCTTAGTATTATCACTCTAACTCATATTATTAGCCTTATTATGCTTATATGATCGATAGAACGACAATTACTGTACTTATTACTGTTATTATTATCAATCTAACTCATATTATTAGCCATATTATGCTTAAATGATCGATAGAACGACAATTACTATACTTATTACTCTTATTATTATCAATCTAACTCGTATTATTAGCCATATTATGCTTATATGATCGATAGAACGACAATTACTATACTCACTACTCTTAGTATTATCAATCTAACTCATATTATTAGCCATATTATGCTTATATGATCGAGAGAACGACAATTACTATACTTACTACTCTTATTATTATCAATCTAACTCATATTATTAGCCATATTATGCTTATATGATCGATAGAACGACAATTACTATACTTATTACTCTTATTATTATGAATCTAACTCATATTATTAGCCATATTATGCTTATATGATCGATAGAACGACAAATACTATACTTATTACTCTTATTATTATCAATCTAACTCATATTATTAACCATATTATGCAGATATGATCGATAGAACGACCAATACTATACTTATTACGCTTATTATTATCAATCGAACTCATATTATTAACCATATTATGCAGATATGATCGATAGAACTACAATTACTATACTTATTACACTCACTATTATCAATCTAACTCATATTATTAACCATATTATGCAGATATGATCGATAGCACGACATTTACTATACTTATTACTCTTATTATTATCAACCTAACTCATATTATTAGCCATATTATGCTTATATGATCGATAGAACGACAATTACTATACTTATTATTCTTATTTTTATCAACCCAACTCATATTATTCGCCATATTATGCTTAAATGATCGATAGAACGACAATTACTATACTTATTACTCTTATTATTATGAATCTTACTCATATTATTAGCCATATTATGCTTATATGATCGATAGAACGACAATTACTATACTTATTACTGTTATTATTATGAATCTGACTCATATTATTAGCCATATTATGCTTATATGATCGATAGACCTACAATTACTATACTCATTACTCTTATTATTATCAATCCAACTCATATTATTACCCGTATTATGCTGATATGATCGATAGAACGACATTCACTATACTTATTACACTCACTATTATCAATCTAACTCATATTATTAACCATATTATGCAGATATGATCGATAGAACGACAATTACTATACTTATTACTCTTATTATTATCATTCTAACTCATATTATTAACCATATTAAGCAGATATGATCGATAGAGCTACAATCACTATACTCATTACTCTTATTATTATCAATCTAACTCATGCTATTAGCCATATTATGGTTATATGATCGATATAACGACAATTACTATACTTATTACTCTTATTATTATCAATCTAACTCATATTATTAGCCATATTATGCTTATATGATCGATAGAACGACAATTACTATACTTATTACTCTTATTATTATCAATCTAACTCATATTATTAGCCATATTGTGCTTATATGAGCGATAGAACGACAATTACTATATTTATTGCACTCACTATTATCAATCTAACTCACATTATTAGCCATATTATGCTTATATGATCGATAGTACGACAATTACTATACTCATTACTCTTATTATTATCAATCTAACTCATATTATTAACCATATTATGCAGATATGATCGATAGAATGAGAATTACTATACTCACTACTCTTAGTATTATCACTCTAACTCATATTATTAGCCATATTGTGCTTATATGATCGATAGAACGACAAATACTATACTTATTACTCTTATTATTATCAATCTAACTCATATTATTAACCATATTATGCTAATATGATCGACAGAACGACAATTACTATACTTATTACACTCACTATTATCAATCTAACTCATATTATTAACCATATTATGCAGATATGATCGATAGCACGACATTTACTATACTTATTACTCTTATTATTATCAACCTAACTCATACTATTCGCCATATATTGCTTATATGATCGATAGAACGACAATTACTATACTTATTATTCCTATTTTTAGCAACCCAACTCATATTATTCGCCATATTATGCTTAAATGATCGATAGAACGACAATTACTATACTTATTACTCTTATTATTATGAAACTTACTCATATTATTAGCCATATTATGCTTATATGATTGATAGAACTACAATTACTATACTCATTACTCTTATTATTATCTATCCAACTCATATTATTACCCATATTATGCTGATATGGTCGATAGAACGACATTCACTATACTTATTACACTCACTATTATCAATCTAACTCATATTATTAACAATATTATGCAGATATGATCGATAGAACGACAATTACTATACTTATTACTCTTATTATTATCAATCTAACTCATATTATTAGCCATATTGTGCTTATATGAGCGATAGAACGACAATTACTATATTTATTGCACTCACTATTATCATACTAACTCACATTATTAGCCATATTATGCTTATATGATCGATAGTACTACAATTACTATACTCATTACTCTTATTATTATCAATCTAACTCATATTATTAGCCATATTATGCTTATATGATCGATAGAATGAGAATTACTATGCTCACTACTCTTAGTATTATCACTCTAACTCATATTATTAGCCATATTATGCTTATATGATCGATAGAACGACAATTACTATACTTATTACTCTTATTATTATGAATCTAACTCATATTATTAGCCATATTATGCTTATATGATCGATAGAACGACAAATACTATACTTATTACTCTTATTATTATCAATCTAACTCATATTATTAACCATATTATGCAGATATGATCGATAGAACGACCAATACTATACTTATTACGCTTATTATTATCAATCTAACTCATATTATTAACCATATTATGCAGATATGATTGATAGAACTACAATTACTATACTTATTACACTCACTATTATCAATCTAACTCATATTATTAACCATATTATGCAGATATGATCGATAGCACGACATTTACTATACTTATTACTCTTATTATTATCAACCTAACTCATATTATTAGCCATATTATGCTTATATGATCGATAGAACGACAATTACTATACTTATTATTCTTATTTTTATCAACCCAACTCATATTATTCGCCATATTATGCTTAAATGATCGATAGAACGACAATTACTATACTTATTACTCTTATTATTATGAATCTTACTCATATTATTAGCCATATTATGCTTATATGATCGATAGAACGACAATTACTATACTTATTACTGTTATTATTATGAATCTGACTCATATTATTAGCCATATTATGCTTATATGATCGATAGACCTACAATTACTATACTCATTACTCTTATTATTATCAATCCAACTCATATTATTACCCGTATTATGCTGATATGATCGATAGAACGACATTCACTATACTTATTACACTCACTATTATCAATCTAACTCATATTATTAACCATATTATGCAGATATGATCGATAGAACGACAATTACTATACTTATTACTCTTATTATTATCATTCTAACTCATATCATTAACCATATTAAGCAGATATGATCGATAGAGCTACAATCACTATACTCATTACTCTTATTATTATCAATCTAACTCATGCTATTAGCCATATTATGGTTATATGATCGATATAACGACAATTACTATACTTATTACTCTTATTATTATCAATCTAACTCATATTATTAGCCATATTATGCTTATATGATCGATAGAACGACAATTACTATACTTATTACTCTTATTATTATCAATCTAACTCATATTATTAGCCATATTGTGCTTATATGAGCGATAGAACGACAATTACTATATTTATTGCACTCACTATTATCAATCTAACTCACATTATTAGCCATATTATGCTTATATGATCGATAGTACGACAATTACTATACTCATTACTCTTATTATTATCAATCTAACTCATATTATTAACCATATTATGCAGATATGATCGATAGAATGAGAATTACTATACTCACTACTCTTAGTATTATCACTCTAACTCATATTATTAGCCATATTGTGCTTATATGATCGATAGAACGACAAATACTATACTTATTACTCTTATTATTATCAATCTAACTCATATTATTAACCATATTATGCTAATATGATCGACAGAACGACAATTACTATACTTATTACACTCACTATTATCAATCTAACTCATATTATTAACCATATTATGCAGATATGATCGATAGCACGACATTTACTATACTTATTACTCTTATTATTATCAACCTAACTCATACTATTCGCCATATATTGCTTATATGATCGATAGAACGACAATTACTATACTTATTATTCTTATTTTTATCAACCCAACTCATATTATTCGCCATATTATGCTTAAATGATCGATAGAACGACAATTACTATACTTATTACTCTTATTATTATGAATCTTACTCATATTATTAGCCATATTATGCTTATATGATTGATAGAACTACAATTACTATACTCATTACTCTTATTATTATCTATCCAACTCATATTATTACCCATATTATGCTGATATGGTCGATAGAACGACATTCACTATACTTATTACACTCACTATTATCAATCTAACTCATATTATTAACAATATTATGCAGATATGATCGATAGAACGACAATTACTATACTTATTACTCTTATTATTATGAATCTGCCTCATATTATTAACCATATTATGCATATATGATCGATAGAACGACAATTACTATACTTATTACTCTTATTATTATCATTCTAACTCATATTATTAACCATATTAAGCAGATATGATCGATAGAGCTACAATTACTATACACATTACTCTTATTATTATCAATCTAACTCATATTATTAGCCATATTATGCTTATATGATCGATAGAACGACAATTACTATACTTATTACACTTATTATTGTCAATCTAACTCATATTATTAGCCATATTATGCTTATATGATCGATAGAACGACAATTACTATACTTATTACTCTTATTATTATCAATCTAACTCATATTATTAGCCATATTGTGCTTATATGAGCGATAGAACGACAATTACTATATTTATTACACTCACTATTATCAATCTAACTCATATTATTAACCATATTATGCAGATATGATCGATAGAACGACAATTACTATACTCATTACTCTTATTATTATCAATCTAACTCATGCTATTAGCCATATTATGGTTATATGATCGATATAACGACAATTACTATACTTATTACTCTTATTGTTATCAATCTAACTCATATTATTAACCATATTATGCTTATATGATCGATAGAATGAGAATTACTATACTCACTACTCTTAGTATTATCACTCTAACTCATATTATTAGCCATATTATGCTTATATGATCGAGAGAACGACTATTACTGTACTTATTACTCTTATTATTATCAATCTCAATCATATTATTAGCCATATTATGCTTATATGATGGATAGAACGAGAATTACTATACTCACTACTCTTAGTGTTATCAATCTAACTCATATTATTAGCCATATTATGCTTATATGATCGATAGAATGAGAATTACTATACTCACTACTCTTAGTATTATCACTCTAATTCATATTATTAGCCTTATTATGCTTATATGATCGATAGAACGACAATTACTGTACTTATTACTCTTATTATTATCAATCTCAATCATATTATTAGCCATATTATGCTTATATGATCGATAGAACGAGAATTACTATACTCACTACTCTTAGTATTATCAATCTAACTCATATTGTTAGCCATATTATGCTTATATGATCGATAGAATGAGAATTGCTATACTCACTACTCTTAGTATTATCACTCTAACTCATATTATTAGCCATATTATGCTTATATGATCGATAGAATGAGAATTACTATACTCACTACTCTTAGTATTATCACTCTAACTCATATTATTAGCCATATTATGGTTATATTATCGATAGAACCACAATTACTATACTTATTACTGATATTATTATCAATCTAACTCATATTATTAGCCATATTATGCTTATATGATCGATAGTACGAGAATTACTATACTTATTACACTCACTATTATCAATCTAACTCATATCATTAACCATATTATGCAGATATGATTGATAGCACAACATTTACTATACTTATTACACTTACTATTATCACTCTAACTCATATTATAAGCCATATTATGCTTATATGATCGATAGAACGACAATTACTGTACCTATTACTCTTATTATTATCAATCTAACTCATATTATTAGCCATATTATGCTTATATGATCGATAGAACGAGAATTACTACACTCGCTACTCTTAGCATTATCAATCTAACTCATATTATTAGCCACATTATGCTTATATGATCGATAGAACTACAATTACTATACTCATTACTCTTATTATTATCAATCCAACTCATATTATTACCCATATTATGCTGATATGAGCGATAGAACGACATTCACTATACTTATTACTGTTATTATTATCAATCTAACTCATATTATTAGCCATATTATGCTTATATGATCGATAGAATGAGAATTACTATACTCACTACTCTTAGTATTATCACTCTAACTCATATTATTAGCCATATTATGCTTAAATGATCGATAGAATGGGAATTAATATACTCACTACTCTTAGTGTTATCACTCTAACTCATATTATTAGACATATTATGCTTATATGATCGATAGAACGACAATTACTATACTTATTACTCTTATTATTATCAATCTAACTTATAT
Organism: Megachile rotundata; assembly: GCF_050947335.1. NCBI lineage: Eukaryota > Metazoa > Arthropoda > Insecta > Hymenoptera > Megachilidae > Megachile > Megachile rotundata. The sequence continues at coordinate 113,021 of NW_027473627.1, read as the reverse complement.
TTTTAGCCATATTATGCTTATATGATCGATAGAACGACAATTACTATACTTATTACTCTTATAATTATGAATCTAACTCATATTATTAACCATATTATGCAGATATGATCGATAGAACGACAATTACTATACTTATTATTCTTATTATTATCAATCTAACTCATATTATTAGCCATATTATGCTTATGTGACCGATAGAACGAGAATTACTATACTCACTACTCTTATTATTATCAATCCAACTCATATTATTACCCATATTATGCTGATATGATCGATAGAACGACATTCACTATACTTATTACACTCACTATTATCAATCTAACTCATATTATTAGCCATATTATGCTTATATGATCGATAGAATGAGAATTACTATACTCACTACTCTTAGTATTATCACTCTAACTCATATTATTAGCCATATTATGGTTATATTATCGATAGAACCACAATTACTATACTTATTACTGATATTATTATCAATCTAACTCATATTATTAGCCATATTATGCTTATATGATCGATAGAATGAGAATTACTATACCTATTACTCTTATTATTACCAATCTAACTCATATTATTAGCCATATTATGCTTATATGATCGATAGAACGACAATTACTATACTTATTACTCTTATAATTATGAATCTAACTCATATTATTAACCATATTATGCAGATATGATCGATAGAACGACAATTACTATACTTATTATTCTTATTATTATCAATCTAACTCATATTATTAGCCATATTATGCTTATGTGACCGATAGAACGAGAATTACTATACTCACTACTCTTATTATTATCAATCCAACTCATATTATTACCCATATTATGCTGATATGATCGATAGAACGACATTCACTATACTTATTACACTCACTATTATCAATCTAACTCATATTATTAGCCATATTATGCTTATATGATCGATAGAATGAGAATTACTATACTCACTACCCTTAGTATTATCACTCTAACTCATGCTATTAGCCATATTATGGTTATATGATCGATATAACGACAATTACTATACTTATTACTCTTATTATTATCAATCTAACTCATATTATTAGCCATATTGTGCTTATATGATCGATAGAACGACAATTACTATACTTATTACTCTTATTATTATGAATCTAACTCATATTATTCGCCATATTGTGCTTATATGATCGATAGAACGACAATTACTATACTTATTACTCTTATTATTATCAATCTAACTCATATTATTAGCAATATTATGCTTATATGATCGGTAGAACGAGAATTACTATACTCACTACTCTTTGTATTATCAATATAACTCATATTATTAGCCATATTATGCTTATATTATCGATAGAACGACAATTACTATACTTATTACTGTTATTATTATCAATCTAACTCATATTATTAGCCATATTATGCTTATATGATCGATAGTACGACAATTACTATACTCATTGCTCTTATTATTATCAATCTAACTCATATTATTAACCATACTATGCAGATATGATCGATAGAACGACAATTACTATACTCATTACTCTTCTTATTATCAATCTAACTCATGCTGTTAGCCATATTATGGTTATATGATCGATATAGCGACAATTACTATACTTATTACTCTTATTATTATCAATCTAACTCATATTATTAGCCATATTGTGCTTATATGATCGATAGAACGACAATTACTATACTTATTACTCTTATTATTATGAATCTACCTCATATTATTAGCCACATTATGCTTATATGATCGATAGAACTACTATTACTATACTCATTACTCTTATTATTACCAATCCAACTCATATTATTACCCATATTATGCTGATATGATCGATAGAACGACATTCACTATACTTATTACACTCACTATTATCAATCTAACTCATATTATTAACCATATTATGCAGATATGATCGATAGAACGACAATTACTATACTCATTACTCTTATTATTATCAATCTAACTCATGCTATTAGCCATATTATGGTTATATGATCGATATAACGACAATTACTATACTTATTACTCTTATTGTTATCAATCTAACTCATATTATTAACCATATTATGCTTATATGATCGATAGAATGAGAATTACTATACTCACTACTCTTAGTATTATCACTCTAACTCATATTATTAGCCATATTATGCTTATATGATCGAGAGAACGACTATTACTGTACTTATTACTCTTATTATTATCAATCTCAATCATATTATTAGCCATATTATGCTTATATGATGGATAGAACGAGAATTACTATACTCAATACTCTTAGTATTATCAATCTAACTCATATTATTAGCCATATTATGCTTATATGATCGATAGAATGAGAATTACTATACTCACTACTCTTAGTATTATCACTCTAATTCATATTATTAGCCTTATTATGCTTATATGATCGATAGAACGACAATTACTGTACTTATTACTCTTATTATTATCAATCTCAATCATATTATTAGCCATATTATGCTTATATGATCGATAGAACGAGAATTACTATACTCACTACTCTTAGTATTATCAATCTAACTCATATTGTTAGCCATATTATGCTTATAGGATCGATAGAATGAGAATTGCTATACTCACTACTCTTAGTATTATCACTCTAACTCATATTATTAGCCTTATTATGCTTATATGATCGATAGAACGACAATTACTGTACTTATTACTCTTATTATTATCAATCTCAATCATATTATTAGCCATATTATGCTTATATGATCGATAGAACGACAATTACTGTACTTATTACTCTTATTATTATCAATCTCAATCATATTATTAGCCATATTATGCTTATATGATCGATAGAACGAGAATTACTGTACTTATCACTCTTAGTATTATCAATCTAACTCATATTATTAGCCATATTATGCTTATATGATCGATAGAATGAGAATTACTATACTCACTACTCTTAGTATTATCACTCTAATTCATATTATTAGCCTTATTATGCTTATATGATCGATAGAACGACAATTACTGTACTTATTACTCTTATTATTATCAATCTCAATCATATTATTAGCCATATTATGCTTATATGATCGATAGAACGAGAATTACTATACTCACTACTCTTAGTATTATCAATCTAACTCATATTGTTAGCCATATTATGCTTATATGATCGATAGAATGAGAATTGCTATACTCACTACTCTTAGCATTATCACTCTAACTCATATTATTAGCCTTATTATGCTTATATGATCGATAGAACGACAATTACTGTACTTATTACTCTTATTATTATCAATCTCAATCATACTTTAGCCATATTATGCTTATATGATCGATAGAACGAGTATTACTATACTCACTACTCTTAGTATTATCAATCTAACTCATATTATTAGCCATATTATGGTTATATTATCGATAGAACGACAATTACTATACTTACTACTCTTATTATTATCAATGTAACTCATATTATTAGCCATATTATGCGTATGTGATCGATAGAACGAGAATTACTGTACTTATCACTCTTATTATTATCAATCTAACTCATATTATTAGCCATATTATGCTTATATGATCGATAGAACGAGAATTACTACACTCGCTGCTCTTAGTATTATCAATCTAACTCATATTATTAGCCATAATATGCTTATATGATCGATAGTACGAGAATTACTATACTCACTACTCTTAGTATTATCAATCTAACTCATATTAATAGCCATATTATGCTTATATTATCGATAGAACCACAATTACTATACTTATTACTGTTACTATTATCAATCTAACTCATATTATTAGCCATATTATGCTGATATGATCGATAGAATGAGAATTACTATACTCACTACTCTTAGTATTATCACTCTAACTCATATTATTAGCCATATTATGCTTATATGATCGATAGAATGAGAATTACTATACTCACTACTCTTAGTATTATCACTCTAACTCATATTATTAGCCATATTATGGTTATATTATCGATAGAACCACAATTACTATACTTATTACTGATATTATTATCAATCTAACTCATATTATTAGCCATATTATGCTTATATGATCGATAGAATGAGAATTACTATACCTATTACTCTTATTATTACCAATCTAACTCATATTATTAGCCATATTATGCTTATATGATCGATAGAACGACAATTACTATACTGATTACTCTTATTATTATGAATCTAACTCATATTATTAGCCATATTGTGCTTATATGATCGATAGAACGACAATTACTATACTTATTACTCTTATTATTATCAATCTAACTCATATTATTAGCAATATTATGCTTATATGATCGGCAGAACGAGAATTACTATACTCACTACTCTTTGTATTATCAATATGACTCATATTATTAGCCATATTATGCTTATATTATCGATAGAACGACAATTACTATACTTATTACTGTTATTATTATCAATCTAACTCACATTATTAGCCATATTATGCTTATATGATCGATAGTACGACAATTACTATACTTATTACTCTTATTATTATCAATCTAACTCATATTATTACCCATATTATGCTGATATGATCGATAGAACGACATTCACTATACTTATTACACTCACTATTATCAATCTAACTCATATTATTAACCATATTATGCAGATATGATCGATAGAACGACAATTACTATACTTATTACTCTTATTATTATCATTCTAACTCATATTATTAACCATATTATGCTTATATGATCGATAGAACGATAATTACTATACTTATTATTCTTATTTTTATCAACCCAACTCATATTATTCGCCATATTATGCTTAAATAATCGATAGAACGACAACTACTATACTTATTACTCTTATTATTATGAATCTGCCTCATATTATTAACCATATTATGCATATATGATCGATAGAACGACAATTACTATACTTATTACTCTTATTATTATCATTCTAACTCATATTATTAACCATATTAAGCAGATATGATCGATAGAGCTACAATTACTATACACATTACTCTTATTATTATCAATCTAACTCATATTATTAGCCATATTATGCTTATATGATCGATAGAACGACAATTACTATACTTATTACACTTATTATTGTCAATCTAACTCATATTATTAGCCATATTATGCTTATATGATCGATAGAACGACAATTACTATACTTATTACTCTTATTATTATCAATCTAACTCATATTATTAGCCATATTATGCTTATATGATCGAGAGAACGAGAATTACTGTACTTATCACTCTTATTATTATCAATCTAACTCATATTATTAGCCATATTATGCTTATATGATCGATAGAACGAGAATTACTACACTCGCTACTCTTAGTATTATCAATCTAACTCATATTATTAGCCATAATATGCTTATATGATCGATAGTACGAGAATTACTATACTCGCTACTCTTAGTATTATCAATCTAACTCATATTATTAGCCACATTATGCTTATATGATCGATAGAACTACAATTACTATACTCATTACTCTTATTATTATCAATCCAACTCATATTATTACCCATATTATGCTGATATGATCGATAGAACGACATTCACTATACTTATTACACTCACTATTATCAATCTAACTCATATTATTAACCATATTATGCAGATATGATCGATAGAACGACAATTACTATACTTATTACTGTTACTATTATCAATCTAACTCATATTATTAGCCATATTATGCTTATATGATCGATAGAATGAGAATTGCTATACTCACTACTCTTAGTATTATCACTCTAACTCATATTATTAGCCATATTATGCTTATATGATCGATAGAATGAGAATTACTATACTCACTACTCTGAGTATTATCACTCTAACTCATATTATTAGCCATATTATGGTTATATTATCGATAGAACCACAATTACTATACTTATTACTGATATTATTATCAATCTAACTCATATTATTAGCCATATTATGCTTATATGATCGATAGAATGAGAATTACTATACCTATTACTCTTATTATTACCAATCTAACTCATATTATTAGCCATATTATGCTTATATGATCGATAGAACGACAATTACTATACTTATTATTCTTATTTTTATCAACCCAACTCATATTATTCGCCATATTATGCTTAAATGATCGATAGAACGACAATTACTACACTTATTACTCTTATTATTATGAATCCGACTCATATTATTAGCCATATTATGCTTATATGATCGATAGAACGAGAATTACTACACTCGCTACTCTTAGTATTATCAATCTAACTCATATTATTAGCCATAATATGCTTATATGATCGATAGTACGAGAATTACTATACTTATTACACTCACTATTATCAATCTAACTCATATTATTAACCATATTATGCTTATATGATCGATGGAACTACAATTACTATACTCACTACTCTTATTATTATCAATCCAACTCATATTATTACCCATATTATGCTGATATGATCGATAGAACGACATTCACTATACTTATTACTGTTATTATTATCAATCTAACTCATATTATTAGCCATATTATGCTTATATGATCGATAGAATGAGAATTACTATACTCACTACTCTTAGTATTATCACTCTAACTCATATTATTAGCCATATTATGCTTATATGATCGATAGAATGGGAATTACTATACTCACTACTCTTAGTATTATCACTCTAACTCATATTATTAGCCATATTATGCTTATGTGACCGATAGAACGAGAATTACTATACTCACTACTCTTATTATTATCAATCTAACTCATATTATTAGCCATATTATGCTTATATGATCGATAGAACTACAATTACTATACTCATTACTCTTATTATTACCAATCCAACTCATATTATTAACCATATTATGCAGATATGATCGATAGAACGACAATTACTATACTCATTACTCTTATTATTATCAATCTAAATCATGCTATTAGCCATATTATGGTTATATGATCGATATAACGACAATTACTATACTTATTACTCTTATTATTATCAATCTAACTCATATTATTAGCCATATTGTGCTTATATGATCGATAGAACGACAATTACTATACTTATTACTCTTATTATTATGAACCTAACTCATATTATTAGCCATATTGTGCTTATATGATCGATAGAACGACAATTACTATACTTATTACTCTTATTGTTATCAATCTAACTCATATTATTAGCAATATTATGCTTATATGATCGGCAGAACGAGAATTACTATACTCACTACTCTTTGTATTATCAATATAACTCATATTATTAGCCATATTATGCTTATATTATCGATAGAACGACAATTACTATACTTATTACTGTTATTATTATCAATCTAACTCATATTATTAGCCATATTATGCTTATATGATCGATAGTACGACAATTACTATACTCATTGCTCTTATTATTATCAATCTAACTCATATTATTAACCATACTATGCAGATATGATCGATAGAACGACAATTACTATACTCATTACTCTTCTTATTATCAATCTAACTCATGCTGTTAGCCATATTATGGTTATATGATCGATATAACGACAATTACTATACTTATTACTCTTATTATTATCAATCTAACTCATATTATTAGCCATATTGTGCTTATATGATCGATAGAACGACAATTACTATACTTATTACTCTTATTATTATGAATCTACCTCATATTATTAGCCACGTTATGCTTATATGATCGATAGAACTACAATTACTATACTCATTACTCTTATTATTACCAATCCAACTCATATTATTACCCATATTATGCTGATATGATCGATAGAACGACATTCACTATACTTATTACACTCACTATTATCAATCTAACTCATATTATTAACCATATTATGCAGATATGATCGATAGAACGACAATTACTATACTCATTACTCTTATTATTATCAATCTAACTCATGCTATTAGCCATATTATGGTTATATGATCGATATAACGACAATTACTATACTTATTACTCTTATTATTATCAATCTAACTCATATTATTAGCAATATTATGCTTATATGATCGGCAGAACGAGAATTACTATACTCACTACTCTTTGTATTATCAATATAACTCATATTATTAGCCATATTATGCTTATATTATCGATAGAACGACAATTACTATACTTATTACTGTTATTATTATCAATCTAACTCATATTATTGGCCATATTATGCTTAAATGATCAATAGAACGACAATTACTATACTTATTACTCTTATTATTATCAATCTAACTCATATTATTAGCCATATTATACTTATATGATCGATAGAACGACAAATACTATACTTATTACTCTTATTATTATCAATCTAACTCATATTATTACCCATATTATGCTGATATGATCGATAGAACGACATTCACTATACTTATTACACTCACTATTATCAATCTAACTCATATTATTAACCATATTATGCAGATATGATCGATAGAACGACAATTACTATACTTATTACTCTTATTATTATCATTCTAACTCATATTATTAACCATATTATGCTTATATGCTCGATAGAACGACAATTACTATACTTATTATTCTTATTTTTATCAACCCAACTCATATTATTCGCCATATTATGCTTAAATAATCGATAGAACGACAACTACTATACTTATTACTCTTATTATTATGAATCTGCCTCATATTATTAACCATATTATGCATATATGATCGATAGAACGACAATTACTATACTTATTACTCTTATTATTATCATTCTAACTCATATAATTAACCATATTAAGCAGATATGATCGATAGAGCTACAATTACTATACACATTACTCTTATTATTATCAATCTAACTCATATTATTAGCCATATTATGCTTATATGATCGATAGAACGACAATTACTATACTTATTACACTTATTATTGTCAATCTAACTCATATTATTAGCCATATTATGCTTATATGATCGATAGAACGACAATTACTATACTTATTACTCTTATTATTATCAATCTAACTCATATTATTAGCCATATTGTGCTTATATGAGCGATAGAACGACAATTACTATATTTATTACACTCACTATTATCAATCTAACTCATATTATTAACCATATTATGCAGATATGATCGATAGAACGACAATTACTATACTCATTACTCTTATTATTATCAATCTAACTCATGCTATTAGCCATATTATGGTTATATGATCGATATAACGACAATTACTATACTTATTACTCTTATTGTTATCAATCTAACTCATATTATTAACCATATTATGCTTATATGATCGATAGAATGAGAATTACTATACTCACTACTCTTAGTATTATCACTCTAACTCATATTATTAGCCATATTATGCTTATATGATCGAGAGAACGACTATTACTGTACTTATTACTCTTATTATTATCAATCTCAATCATATTATTAGCCATATTATGCTTATATGATGGATAGAACGAGAATTACTATACTCAATACTCTTAGTATTATCAATCTAACTCATATTATTAGCCATATTATGCTTATATGATCGATAGAATGAGAATTACTATACTCACTACTCTTAGTATTATCACTCTAATTCATATTATTAGCCTTATTATGCTTATATGATCGATAGAACTACAATTACTATACTCATTACTCTTATTATTATCAATCTAACTCATATTATTAGCCATATTATGCTTATATGATCGATAGAACGACAATTACTATACTCACTACTCTTAGTATTATCAATCTAACTCATATTATTAGCCATATTATGCTTATATTATCGATAGAACGACAATTACTGTACTTATTACTCTTATTATTATCAATCTCAATCATATTATTAGCCATATTATGCTTATATGATCGATAGAACGAGAATTACTGTACTTATCACTCTTATTATTATCAATCTAACTCATATTATTAGCCATATTATGCTTATATTATCGATAGAACTACAATTACTATACTCATTACTCTTATTATTATCAATCTAACTCATATTATTAGCCATATTATGCTTATATGATCGATAGAACGACAATTACTATACTCACTACTCTTAGTATTATCAATCTAACTCATATTATTAGCCATATTATGCTTATATTATCGATAGAACGACAATTACAATACTTATTACTGTTATTATTATCAATCTAACTCATATTATTAGCCATACTATGCTTATATGATCGATAGAATGAGAATTACTATACTCACTACTCTTAGTATTATCACTCTAACTCATATTATTAGCCATGTTATGCTTATATGATCGAGAGAACGACTATTACTGTACTTATTACTCTTATTATTATCAATCTCAATCATATTATTAGCCATATTATGCTTATATGATGGATAGAACGAGAATTACTATACTCACTACTCTTAGTATTATCAATCTAACTCATATTATTAGCCATATTATGCTTATATGATCGATAGAATGAGAATTACTATACTCACTACTCTTAGTATTATCACTCTAATTCATATTATTAGCCTTATTATGCTTATATGATCGATAGAACGACAATTACTGTACTTATTACTCTTATTATTATCAATCTCAATCATATTATTAGCCATATTATGCTTATATGATCGATAGAACGAGTATTACTATACTCACTACTCTTAGTATTATCAATCTAACTCATATTATTAGCCATATTATGGTTATATTATCGATAGAACGACAATTACTATACTTACTACTCTTATTATTATCAATGTAACTCATATTATTAGCCATATTATGCGTATGTGATCGATAGAACGAGAATTACTGTACTTATCACTCTTATTATTATCAATCTAACTCATATTATTAGCCATATTATGCTTATATGATCGATAGAACGAGAATTACTACACTCGCTGCTCTTAGTATTATCAATCTAACTCATATTATTAGCCATAATATGCTTATATGATCGATAGTACGACAATTACTATACTCATTGCTCTTATTATTATCAATCTAACTCATATTATTAACCATACTATGCAGATATGATCGATAGAACGACAATTACTATACTCATTACTCTTCTTATTATCAATCTGACTCATGCTGTTAGCCATATTATGGTTATATGATCGATATAGCGACAATTACTATACTTATTACTCTTATTATTATCAATCTAACTCATATTATTAGCCATATTCTGCTTATATGATCGATAGAACGACAATAACTATACTTATTACTCTTATTATTATGAATCTACCTCATATTATTAGCCACATTATGCTTATATGATCGATAGAACTACTATTACTATACTCATTACTCTTATTATTACCAATCCAACTCATATTATTACCCATATTATGCTGATATGATCGATAGAACGACATTCACTATACTTATTACACTCACTATTATCAATCTAACTCATATTATTAACCATATTATGCAGATATGATCGATAGAACGACAATTACTATACTCATTACTCTTATTATTATCAATCTAACTCATGCTATTAGCCATATTATGGTTATATGATCGATATAACGACAATTACTATACTTATTACTCTTATTATTATCAATCTAACTCATATTATTAGCAATATTATGCTTATATGATCGGCAGAACGAGAATTACTATACTCACTACTCTTTGTATTATCAATATAACTCATATTATTAGCCATATTATGCTTATATTATCGATAGAACGACAATTACTATACTTATTACTGTTATTATTATCAATCTAACTCATATTATTAGCCATATTATGCTTAAATGATCAATAGAACGACAATTACTATACTTATTACTCTTATTATTATCAATCTAACTCATATTATTAGCCATATTATACTTATATGATCGATAGAACGACAAATACTATACTTATTACTCTTATTATTATCAATCTAACTCATATTATTACCCATATTATGCTGATATGATCGATAGAACGACATTCACTATACTTATTACACTCACTATTATCAATATAACTCATATTATTAACTATATTATGCAGATATGATCGATAGAACGACAATTACTATACTTATTACTCTTATTATTATCATTCTAACTCATATTATTAACCATATTATGCTTATATGATCGATAGAACGATAATTACTATACTTATTATTCTTATTTTTATCAACCCAACTCATATTATTCGCCATATTATGCTTAAATAATCGATAGAACGACAACTACTATACTTATTACTCTTATTATTATGAATCTGCCTCATATTATTAACCATATTATGCATATATGATCGATAGAACGACAATTACTATACTTATTACTCTTATTATTATCATTCTAACTCATATTATTAACCATATTAAGCAGATATGATCGATAGAGCTACAATTACTATACACATTACTCTTATTATTATCAATCTAACTCATATTATTAGCCATATTATGCTTATATGATCGATAGAACGACAATTACTATACTTATTACACTTATTATTGTCAATCTAACTCATATTATTAGCCATATTATGCTTATATGATCGAGAGAACGACAATTACTATACTTATTACTCTTATTATTATCAATCTAACTCATATTATTAGCCATATTGTGCTTATATGAGCGATAGAACGACAATTACTATATTTATTACACTCACTATTATCAATCTAACTCATATTATTAACCATATTATGCAGATATGATCGATAGAACGACAATTACTATACTCATTACTCTTATTATTATCAATCTAACTCATGCTATTAGCCATATTATGGTTATATGATCGATATAACGACAATTACTATACTTATTACTCTTATTGTTATCAATCTACCTCATATTATTAACCATATTATGCAGATATGATCGATAGAACGACAATTACTATACTTATTACTCTTATTATTATCATTCTAACACATATTATGAACCATATTTGCAGATATGATCGATAGAACTACAATTACTATACTCATTACTCTTATTATTATCAATCTAACTCATATTATTAGCCATATTATGCTTATATGATCGATAGAACGACAATTACTATACTCACTACTCTTAGTATTATCAATCTAACTCATATTATTAGCCATATTATGCTTATATTATCGATAGAACGACAATTACTATACTTATTACTGTTATTATTATCAATCTAACTCATATTATTAGCCATATTATGCTTATATGATCGATAGAATGAGAATTACTATACTCACTACTCTTAGTATTATCACTCTAACTCATATTATTAGCCATATTATGCTTATATGATCGAGAGAACGACTATTACTGTACTTATTACTCTTATTATTATCAATCTCAATCATATTATTAGCCATATTATGCTTATATGATGGATAGAACGAGAATTACTATACTCACTACTCTTAGTATTATCAATCTAACTCATATTATTAGCCATATTATGCTTATATGATCGATAGAATGAGAATTACTATACTCACTACTCTTAGTATTATCACTCTAATTCATATTATTAGCCTTATTATGCTTATATGATCGATAGAACGACAATTACTGTACTTATTACTCTTATTATTATCAATCTCAATCATATTATTAGCCATATTATGCTTATATGATCGATAGAACGAGAATTACTATACTCACTACTCTTAGTATTATCAATCTAACTCATATTGTTAGCCATATTATGCTTATATGATCGATAGAATGAGAATTGCTATACTCACTACTCTTAGTATTATCACTCTAACTCATATTATTAGCCTTATTATGCTTATATGATCGATAGAACGACAATTACTGTACTTATTACTCTTATTATTATCAATCTCAATCATATTATTAGCCATATTATGCTTATATGATCGATAGAACGAGAATTACTATACTCACTACTCTTAGTATTATCAATCTAACTCATATTGTTAGCCATATTATGCTTATATGATCGATAGAATGAGAATTACTATACTCACTACTCTTAGTATTATCACTCTAACTCATATTATTAGCCTTATTATGCTTATATGATCGATAGAACGACAATTACTGTACTTATTACTCTTATTATTATCAATCTCAATCATATTATTAGCCATATTATGCTTATATGATCGATAGAACGAGAATTACTATACTCACTACTCTTAGTATTATCAATCCAACTCATATTATTAACCATATTTTGCTAATATGATCGACAGAACGACGTTCACTATACTTATTACACTCACTATTATCAATCTAACTCATATTATTAACCATATTATGCAGATATGATCGATAGAGCGACAATTACTATACTTATTACTCTTATTATTATCATTCTAACTCATATTATTAACCATATTATGCTTATATGATTGATAGAACGACAATTACTATACTTATTATTCTTATTTTTATCAACCCAACTCATATTATTCGCCATATTATGCTTAAATGATCGATAGAACGACAATTACTATACTTATTACTCTTATTATTATGAATCTAACTCATATTATTAGCCATATTATGCTTATATGATCGATAGAATGAGAATTGCTATACTCACTACTCTTAGTATTATCACTCTAACTCATATTATTAGCCTTATTATGCTTATATGATCGATAGAACAACAATTACTGTACTTATCACTCTTATTATTATCAATCTAACTCATATTATTAGTCATATTATGCTTATATGATCGATAGAACGAGAATTACTATACTCACTACTCTTAGTATTATCAATCCAACTCATATTATTAGCCATATTATGCTTATATGATCGATAGAACGACAATTACTATACTTATTACTCTTATTATTATCAATCTAACTCATATTATTAGCCATATTATGCTTATGTGATCGATAGAACGAGAATTACTATACTCACTACTCTTAGTATTATCAATCTAACTCATATTATTAGCCATATTAAGCTTATATGATCGATAGAATGAGAATTGCTATACTCACTACTCTTAGTATTATCACTCTAACTCATATTATTAGCCTTATTATGCTTATATGATCGATAGAACGACAATTACTGTACTTATCACTCTTATTATTATCAATCTAACTCATATTATTAGCCATATTATGCTTATATGATCGATAGAACGAGAATCACTATACTCACTACTCTTAGTATTTTTCAATCTAACTCATATTATTAGCCATATTATGCTTATATGATCGATAGAACGACAATTACTATACTTATTACTCTTATTATTATCAATCTAACTCATATTATTAGCAATATTATGCTTATATGATCGGCAGAACGAGAATTACTATACTCACTACTCTTTGTATTATCAATATAACTCATATTATTAGCCATATTATGCTTATATTATCGATAGAACGACAATTACTATACTTATTACTGTTATTATTATCAATCTAACTCATATTATTAGCCATATTATGCTTAAATGATCAATAGAACGACAATTACTATACTTATTACTCTTATTATTATCAATCTAACTCATATTATTAGCCATATTATACCTATATGATCGATAGAACGACAAATACTATACTTATTACTCTTATTATTATCAATCTAACTCATATTATTACCCATATTATGCTGATATGATCGATAGAACGACATTCACTATACTTATTACACTCACTATTATCAATCTAACTCATATTATTAACCATATTATGCAGATATGATCGATAGAACGACAATTACTATACTTATTACTCTTATTATTATCATTCTAACTCATATTATTAACCATATTATGCTTATATGATCGATAGAACGACAATTACTATACTTATTATTCTTATTTTTATCAACCCAACTCATATTGTTAGCCATATTATGCTTATATGATCGATAGAATGAGAATTACTGTACTTATTACTCTTATTATTATCAATCTAACTCATATTATTAGCCATATTATGCTTAAATGATCGATAGAACGACAACTACTATACTTATTACTCTTATTATTATGAATCTGCCTCATATTATTAACCATATTATGCATATATGATCGATAGAACGACAATTACTCTACTTATTACTCTTATTATTATCATTCTAACTCATATTATTAACCATATTAAGCAGATATGATCGATAGAGCTACAATTACTATACTCATTACTCTTATTATTATCAATCTAACTCATATTATTAGCCTTATTATGCTTATATGATCGAGAGAACGACTATTACTGTACTTATTACTCTTATTATTATCAATCTCAATCATATTATTAGCCATATTATGCTTATATGATGGATAGAACGAGAATTACTATACTCACTACTCTTAGTATTATCAATCTAACTCATATTATTAGCCATATTATGCTTATATGATCGATAGAATGAGAATTACTATACTCACTACTCTTAGTATTATCACTCTAATTTATATTATTAGCCTTATTATGCTTATATGATCGATAGAACGACAATTACTGTACTTATTACTCTTATTATTATCAATCTCAATCATATTATTAGCCATATTATGCTTATATGATCGATAGAACGAGAATTACTATACTCACTACTCTTAGTATTATCAATCTAACTCATATTGTTAGCCATATTATGCTTATATGATCGATAGAATGAGAATTGCTATACTCACTACTCTTAGTATTATCACTCTAACTCATATTATTAGCCTTATTATGCTTATATGATCGATAGAACGACAATTACTGTACTTATTACTCTTATTATTATCAATCTCAATCATATTATTAGCCATATTATGCTTATATGATCGATAGAACGACAATTACTGTACTTATTACTCTTATTATTATCAATCTCAATCATATTATTTGCCATATTATGCTTATATGATCGATAGAACGAGAATTACTGTACTTATCACTCTTATTATTATCAATCTAACTCATATTATTAGCCATATTATGCTTATATTATCGATAGAACTACAATTACTATACTCATTACTCTTATTATTATCAATCTAACTCATATTATTAGCCATATTATGCTTATATGATCGATAGAACGACAATTACTATACTCACTACTCTTAGTATTATCAATCTAACTCATATTATTAGCCATATTATGCTTATATTATCGATAGAACGACAATTACAATACTTATTACTGTTATTATTATCAATCGAACTCATATTATTAACCATATTATGTTAATATGATCGACCGAACGACATTCACTATACT
The DNA here is from genome assembly GCF_050947335.1 of Megachile rotundata. Lineage (NCBI taxonomy): Eukaryota > Metazoa > Arthropoda > Insecta > Hymenoptera > Megachilidae > Megachile > Megachile rotundata. The sequence continues at coordinate 95,791 of NW_027473627.1, read as the reverse complement.
TATTACACTCACTATTATCAATCTAACTCATATTATTAACCATATTATGCAGATATGATCGATAGAACGACAATTACTATACTTATTACTCTTATTATTATCAATCTAACTCATATTATTAGCCATATTGTGCTTATATGATCGATAGAACGACAATTACTATACTCATTACTCTTATTATTATCAATCTAACTCATGCTATTAGCCATATTATGGTTATATGATCGATATAACGACAATTACTATACTTATTACTCTTATTGTTATCAATCTACCTCATATTATTAACCATATTATGCAGATATGATCGATAGAACGACAATTACTATACTTATTACTCTTATTATTATCATTCTAACACATATTATTAACCATATTTGCAGATATGATCGATAGAACTACAATTACTATACTCATTACTCTTATTATTATCAATCTAACTCATATTATTAGCCATATTATGCTTATATGATCGATAGAACGACAATTACTATACTCACTACTCTTAGTATTATCAATCTAACTCATATTATTAGCCATATTATGCTTATATTATCGATAGAACGACAATTACTATACTTATTACTGTTATTATTATCAATCTAACACATATTATTAGCCATATTATGCTTATATGATCGATAGAATGAGAATTACTATACTCACTACTCTTAGTATTATCACTCTAACTCATATTATTAGCCATATTATGCTTATATGATCGAGAGAACGACTATTACTGTACTTATTACTCTTATTATTATCAATCTCAATCATATTATTAGCCATATTATGCTTATATGATGGATAGAACGAGAATTACTATACTCACTACTCTTAGTATTATCAATCTAACTCATATTATTAGCCATATTATGCTTATATGATCGATAGAATGAGAATTACTATACTCACTACTCTTAGTATTATCACTCTAATTTACATTATTAGCCTTATTATGCTTATATGATCGATAGAACGACAATTACTGTACTTATTACTCTTATTATTATCAATCTCAATCATATTATTTGCCATATTATGCTTATATGATCGATAGAACTAGAATTACTATACTCACTACTCTTAGTATTATCAATCTAACTCATATTGTTAGCCATATTATGCTTATATGATCGATAGAATGAGAATTGCTATACTCACTACTCTTAGTATTATCACTCTAACTCATATTATTAGCCTTATTATGCTTATATGATCGATAGAACGACAATTACTGTACTTATTACTCTTATTATTATCTATCTCAATCATATTATTAGCCATATTATGCTTATATGATCGATAGAACGACAATTACTGTACTTATTACTCTTATTATTATCAATCTCAATCATATTATTAGCCATATTATGCTTATATGATCGATAGAACGAGAATTACTGTACTTATCACTCTTATTATTATCAATCTAACTCATATTATTAGCCATATTATGCTTATATTATCGATAGAACTACAATTACTATACTCATTACTCTTATTATTATCAATCTAACTCATATTATTAGCCATATTATGCTTATATGATCGATAGAACGACAATTACTATACTCACTACTCTTAGTATTATCAATCTAACTCATATTATTAGCCATATTATGCTTATATTATCGATAGAACGACAATTACAATACTTATTACTGTTATTATTATCAATCTAACTCATATTATTAACCATATTATGCTAATATGATCGACCGAACGACATTCACTATACTTATTACACTCACTATTATCAATCTAACTCATATTATTAACCATATTATGCAGATATGATCGATAGTACGACAATTACTATACTTATTACTCTTATTATTATCAATCTAACTCATATTATTAGCCATATTGTGCTTATATGATCGATAGAACGACAATTACTATACTCATTACTCTTATTATTATCAATCTAACTCATGCTATTAGCCATATTATGGTTATATGATCGATATAACGACAATTACTATACTTATTACTCTTATTGTTATCAATCTACCTCATATTATTAACCATATTATGCAGATATGATCGATAGAACGACAATTACTATACTTATTACTCTTATTATTATCATTCTAACACATATTATTAACCATATTTGCAGATATGATCGATAGAACTACAATTACTATACTCATTACTCTTATTATTATCAATCTAACTCATATTATTAGCCATATTATGCTTATATGATCGATAGAACGACAATTACTATACTCACTACTCTTAGTATTATCACTCTAATTCATATTATTAGCCTTATTATGCTTATATGATCGATAGAACGAGAATTACTGTACTTATTACTCTTATTATTATCAATCTCAATCATATTATTAGCCATATTATGCTTATATGATCGATAGAACGAGAATTACTATACTCACTACTCTTAGTATTATCAATCTAACTCATATTGTTAGCCATATTATGCTTATATGATCGATAGAATGAGAATTGCTATACTCACTACTCTTAGTATTATCACTCTAACTCATATTATTAGCCTTATTATGCTTATATGATCGATAGAACGACAATTACTGTACTTATTACTCTTATTATTATCAATCTCAATCATATTATTAGCCATATTATGCTTATATGATCGATAGAACGAGAATTACTATACTCACTACTCTTAGTATTATCAATCTGACTCATATTATTAGCCATATTATGGTTATATTATCGATAGAACGACAATTACTATACTTATTACTCTTATTATTATCAATCTAACTCATATTATTAGCCATATTATGCTTATGTGATCGATAGAACGAGAATTACTGTACTTATCACTCTTATTATTATCAATCTAACTCATATTATTAGCCATATTATGCTTATATGATCGATAGAACGAGAATTACTATACTCACTACTCTTAGTATTACCAATCTAACTCATATTATTAGCCATATTATGCTTATATGATCGATAGAACGACAAATACTATACTTATTACTCTTATTATTATCAATCTAACTCATATTATTAACCATATTATGCAGATATGATCGATAGAACGACAATTACTATACTTATTACTCTTATTATTATCATTCTAACACATATTATTAACCATATTATGCAGATATGATCGATAGAACTACAATTACTATACTCATTACTCTTATTATTATCAATCTAACTCATATTATTAGCCATATTATGCTTATATGATCGATAGAACGACAATTACTATACTCACTACTCTTATTATTATCAATCTAACTCATATTATTAGCCATATTATGCTTATGTGATCGATAGAACGAGAATTACTATACTCACTCCTCTTAGTATTATCAATCTAACTCATATTATTAGCCATATTATGCTTAAATGATCGATAGAACGACAATTACTATACTTATTACTCTTATTATTATCAATCTAACTCATATTATTAACCATATTTTGCTAATATGATCGACAGAACGACGTTCACTATACTTATTACACTCACTATTATCAATCTAACTCATATTATTAACCATATTATGCAGATATGATCGATAGAGCGACAATTACTATACTTATTACTCTTATTATTATCATTCTAACTCATATTATTAACCATATTATGCTTATATGATTGATAGAACGACAATTACTATACTTATGATTCTTATTTTTATCAACCCAACTCATATTATTCGCCATATTATGCTTAAATGATCGATAGAACGACAATTACTATACTTATTACTCTTATTATTATGAATCTAACTCATATTATTAGCCATATTATGCTTATATGATCGATAGAATGAGAATTGCTATACTCACTACTCTTAGTATTATCACTCTAACTCATATTATTAGCCTTATTATGCTTATATGATCGATAGAACGACAATTACTGTACTTATCACTCTTATTATTATCAATCTAACTCATATTATTAGTCATATTATGCTTATATGATCGATAGAACGAGAATTACTATACTCACTACTCTTAGTGTTATCAATCCAACTCATATTATTAGCCATATTATGCTTATATGATCGATAGAACGACAATTACTATACTTATTACTCTTATTATTATCAATCTAACTCATATTATTAGCCATATTATGCTTATGTGATCGATAGAACGAGAATTACTATACTCACTACTCTTAGTATTATCAATCTAACTCATATTATTAGCCATATTAAGCTTATATGATCGATAGAATGAGAATTGCTATACTCACTACTCGTAGTATTATCACTCTAACTCATATTATTAGCCTTATTATGCTTATATGATCGATAGAACGACAATTACTGTACTTATCACTCTTATTATTATCAATCTAACTCATATTATTAGCCATATTATGCTTATATGATCGATAGAACGAGAATTACTATACTCACTACTCTTAGTATTATCAATCTAACTCATATTATTAGCCATATTATGCTTATATGATCGATAGAACGACAATTACTATACTTATTACTCTTATTATTATCAATCTAACTCATATTATTAGCAATATTATGCTTATATGATCGGCAGAACGAGAATTACTATACTCACTACTCTTTGTATTATCAATATAACTCATATTATTAGCCATATTATGCTTATATTATCGATAGAACGACAATTACTATACTTATTACTGTTATTATTATCAATCTAACTCATATTATTAGCCATATTATGCTTAAATGATCAATAGAACGACAATTACTATACTTATTACTCTTATTATTATCAATCTAACTCATATTATTAGCCATATTATACCTATATGATCGATAGAACGACAAATACTATACTTATTACTCTTATTATTATCTATCTAACTCATATTATTAACCATATTATGCTTATATGATCGATAGAACGACAATTACTATACTTATTATTCTTATTTTTATCAACCCAACTCATATTATTCGCCATATTATGCTTAAATGATCGATAGAACGACAACTACTATACTTATTACTCTTATTATTATGAATCTGCCTCATATTATTAACCATATTATGCATATATGATCGATAGAACGACAATTACTATACTTATTACTCTTATTATTATCATTCTAACTCATATTATTAACCATATTAAGCAGATATGATCGATAGAGCTACAATTACTATACTCATTACTCTTATTATTATCAATCTAACTCATATTATTAGCCTTATTATGCTTATATGATCGAGAGAACGACTATTACTGTACTTATTACTCTTATTATTATCAATCTCAATCATATTATTAGCCATATTATGCTTATATGATGGATAGAACGAGAATTACTATACTCACTACTCTTAGTATTATCAATCTAACTCATATTATTAGCCATATTATGCTTATATGATCGATAGAATGAGAATTACTATACTCACTACTCTTAGTATTATCACTCTAATTTATATTATTAGCCTTATTATGCTTATATGATCGATAGAACGACAATTACTGTACTTATTACTCTTATTATTATCAATCTCAATCATATTATTAGCCATATTATGCTTATATGATCGATAGAACGAGAATTACTATACTCACTACTCTTAGTATTATCAATCTAACTCATATTGTTAGCCATATTATGCTTATATGATCGATAGAATGAGAATTGCTATACTCACTACTCTTAGTATTATCACTCTAACTCATATTATTAGCCTTATTATGCTTATATGATCGATAGAACGACAATTACTGTACTTATTACTCTTATTATTATCAATCTCAATCATATTATTAGCCATATTATGCTTATATGATCGATAGAACGACAATTACTGTACTTATTACTCTTATTATTATCAATCTCAATCATATTATTAGCCATATTATGCTTATATGATCGATAGAACGACAAATACTATACTTATTACTCTTATTATTATCAATCTAACTCATATTATTAACCATATTATGCTAATATGATCGACAGAACGACATTCACTATACTTATTACACTCACTATTATCAATCTAACTCATATTATTAACCATATTATGCAGATATGATCGATAGAACGACAATTACTATACTTATTACTCTTATTATTATCAATCTAACTCATATTATTAGCCATATTGTGCTTATATGATCGATAGAACGACAATTACTATACTCATTACTCTTATTATTATCAATCTAACTCATGCTATTAGCCATATTATGGTTATATGATCGATATAACGACAATTACTATACTTATTACTCTTATTGTTATCAATCTAACTCGTATTATTAACCATATTATGCAGATATGATCGATAGAACGACAATTACTATACTTATTACTCTTATTATTATCATTCTAACACATATTATTAACCATATTATGCAGATATGATCGATAGAACTACAATTACTATACTCATTACTCTTATTATTATCAATCTAACTCATATTATTAGCCATATTATGCTTATATGATCGATAGAACGACAATTACTATACTTATTACTCTTATTATTATCAATCTAACTCATATTATTAACCATATTTTGCTAATATGATCGACAGAACGACGTTCACTATACTTATTACACTCACTATTATCAATCTAACTCATATTATTAACCATATTATGCAGATATGATCGATAGAGCGACAATTACTATACTTATTACTCTTATTATTATGAATCTAACTCATATTATTAGCCATATTATGCTTATATGATCGATAGAATGAGAATTGCTATACTCACTACTCTTAGTATTATCACTCTAACTCATATTATTAGCCTTATTATGCTTATATGACCGATAGAACGACAATTACTGTACTTATCACTCTTATTATTATCAATCTAGCTCATATTATTAGCCATATTATGCTTATATGATCGGCAGAACGAGAATTACTATACTCACTACTCTTTGTATTATCAATATAACTCATATTATTAGTCATATTATGCTTATATTATCGATAGAACGACAATTACTATACTTATTACTGTTATTATTATCAATCTAACTCATATTATTAGCCATATTATGCTTAAATGATCAATAGAACGACAATTACTATACTTATTACTGTTATTATTATCAATCTAACTCATATTATTAGCCATATTATGCTTATATGATCGATAGAATGAGAATTACTATACTCACTACTCTTAGTATTATCACTCTAACTCATATTATTAGCCATATTATGCTTATATGATCGATAGAACGACAATTACTATACTTATTACTCTTATTATTATCAATCTAACTCATATTATTAGCAATATTATGCTTATATGATCGGCAGAACGAGAATTACTATACTCACTACTCTTTGTATTATCAATATAACTCATATTATTAGCCATATTATGCTTATATTATCGATAGAACGACAATTACTATACTTATTACTGTTATTATTATCAATCTAACTCATATTATTAGCCATATTATGCTTAAATGATCAATAGAACGACAATTACTATACTTATTACTCTTATTATTATCAATCTAACTCATATTATTAGCCATATTATACCTATATGATCGATAGAACGACAAATACTATACTTATTACTCTTATTATTATCAATCTAACTCATATTATTACCCATATTATGCTGATATGATCGATAGAACGACATTCACTATACTTATTACACTCACTATTATCAATCTAACTCATATTATTAACCATATTATGCAGATATGATCGATAGAACGACAATTACTATACTTATTACTCTTATTATTATCATTCTAACTCATATTATTAACCATATTGTGCTTATATGATCGATAGAACGACAATTACTATACTTATTATTCTTATTTTTATCAACCCAACTCATATTATTCGCCATATTATGCTTAAATGATCGATAGAACGACAACTACTATACTTATTACTCTTATTATTATGAATCTGCCTCATATTATTAACCATATTATGCATATATGATCGATAGAACGACAATTACTATACTTATTACTCTTATTATTATCATTCTAACTCATATTATTAACCATATTAAGCAGATATGATCGATAGAGCTACAATTACTATACACATTACTCTTATTATTATCAATCTAACTCATATTATTAGCCATATTATGCTTATATGATCGATAGAACGACAATTACTATACTTATTACACTTATTATTGTCAATCTAACTCATATTATTAGCCATATTATGCTTATATGATCGATAGAACGACAATTACTATACTTATTACTCTTATTATTATCAATCTAACTCATATTATTAGCCATATTATGCTTATATGATCGAGAGAACGAGAATTACTGTACTTATCACTCTTATTATTATCAATCTAACTCATATTATTAGCCATATTATGCTTATATGATCGATAGAACGAGAATTACTACACTCGCTACTCTTAGTATTATCAATCTAACTCATATTATTAGCCATAATATGCTTATATGATCGATAGTACGAGAATTACTATACTCGCTACTCTTAGTATTATCAATCTAACTCATATTATTAGCCACATTATGCTTATATGATCGATAGAACTACAATTACTATACTCATTACTCTTATTATTATCAATCCAACTCATATTATTACCCATATTATGCTGATATGATCGATAGAACGACATTCACTATACTTATTACACTCACTATTATCAATCTAACTCATATTATTAACCATATTATGCAGATATGATCGATAGAACGACAATTACTATACTTATTACTCTTATTATTATCATTCTAACTCATATTATTAACCATATTATGCAGATATGATCGATAGAAGTACAATTACTATACTCATTACTCTTATTATTATCAATCTAACTCATATTATTAGCCATATTATGCTTATATGATCGATAGAACGACAATCAATATACTCACTACTCTTAGTATTATCAATCTAACTCATATTAATAGCCATATTATGCTTATATTATCGATAGAACCACAATTACTATACTTATTACTGTTACTATTATCAATCTAACTCATATTATTAGCCATATTATGCTTATATGATCGATAGAATGAGAATTGCTATACTCACTACTCTTAGTATTATCACTCTAACTCATATTATTAGCCATATTATGCTTATATGATCGATAGAATGAGAATTACTATACTCACTACTCTGAGTATTATCACTCTAACTCATATTATTAGCCATATTATGGTTATATTATCGATAGAACCACAATTACTATACTTATTACTGATATTATTATCAATCTAACTCATATTATTAGCCATATTATGCTTATATGATCGATAGAATGAGAATTACTATACCTATTACTCTTATTATTACCAATCTAACTCATATTATTAGCCATATTATGCTTATATGATCGATAGAACGACAATTACTATACTTATTATTCTTATTTTTATCAACCCAACTCATATTATTCGCCATATTATGCTTAAATGATCGATAGAACGACAATTACTACACTTATTACTCTTATTATTATGAATCCGACTCATATTATTAGCCATATTATGCTTATATGATCGATAGAACGAGAATTACTACACTCGCTACTCTTAGTATTATCAATCTAACTCATATTATTAGCCATAATATGCTTATATGATCGATAGTACGAGAATTACTATACTTATTACACTCACTATTATCAATCTAACTCATATTATTAACCATATTATGCTTATATGATCGATGGAACTACAATTACTATACTCACTACTCTTATTATTATCAATCCAACTCATATTATTACCCATATTATGCTGATATGATCGATAGAACGACATTCACTATACTTATTACTGTTATTATTATCAATCTAACTCATATTATTAGCCATATTATGCTTATATGATCGATAGAATGAGAATTACTATACTCACTACTCTTAGTATTATCACTCTAACTCATATTATTAGCCATATTATGCTTATATGATCGATAGAATGGGAATTACTATACTCACTACTCTTAGTATTATCACTCTAACTCATATTATTAGCCATATTATGCTTATGTGACCGATAGAACGAGAATTACTATACTCACTACTCTTATTATTATCAATCTAACTCATATTATTAGCCATATTATGCTTATATGATCGATAGAACTACAATTACTATACTCATTACTCTTATTATTACCAATCCAACTCATATTATTAACCATATTATGCAGATATGATCGATAGAACGACAATTACTATACTCATTACTCTTATTATTATCAATCTAAATCATGCTATTAGCCATATTATGGTTATATGATCGATATAACGACAATTACTATACTTATTACTCTTATTATTATCAATCTAACTCATATTATTAGCCATATTGTGCTTATATGATCGATAGAACGACAATTACTATACTTATTACTCTTATTATTATGAACCTAACTCATATTATTAGCCATATTGTGCTTATATGATCGATAGAACGACAATTACTATACTTATTACTCTTATTGTTATCAATCTAACTCATATTATTAGCAATATTATGCTTATATGATCGGCAGAACGAGAATTACTATACTCACTACTCTTTGTATTATCAATATAACTCATATTATTAGCCATATTATGCTTATATTATCGATAGAACGACAATTACTATACTTATTACTGTTATTATTATCAATCTAACTCATATTATTAGCCATATTATGCTTATATGATCGATAGTACGACAATTACTATACTCATTGCTCTTATTATTATCAATCTAACTCATATTATTAACCATACTATGCAGATATGATCGATAGAACGACAATTACTATACTCATTACTCTTCTTATTATCAATCTAACTCATGCTGTTAGCCATATTATGGTTATATGATCGATATAACGACAATTACTATACTTATTACTCTTATTATTATCAATCTAACTCATATTATTAGCCATATTGTGCTTATATGATCGATAGAACGACAATTACTATACTTATTACTCTTATTATTATGAATCTACCTCATATTATTAGCCACGTTATGCTTATATGATCGATAGAACTACAATTACTATACTCATTACTCTTATTATTACCAATCCAACTCATATTATTACCCATATTATGCTGATATGATCGATAGAACGACATTCACTATACTTATTACACTCACTATTATCAATCTAACTCATATTATTAACCATATTATGCAGATATGATCGATAGAACGACAATTACTATACTCATTACTCTTATTATTATCAATCTAACTCATGCTATTAGCCATATTATGGTTATATGATCGATATAACGACAATTACTATACTTATTACTCTTATTATTATCAATCTAACTCATATTATTAGCAATATTATGCTTATATGATCGGCAGAACGAGAATTACTATACTCACTACTCTTTGTATTATCAATATAACTCATATTATTAGCCATATTATGCTTATATTATCGATAGAACGACAATTACTATACTTATTACTGTTATTATTATCAATCTAACTCATATTATTGGCCATATTATGCTTAAATGATCAATAGAACGACAATTACTATACTTATTACTCTTATTATTATCAATCTAACTCATATTATTAGCCATATTATACTTATATGATCGATAGAACGACAAATACTATACTTATTACTCTTATTATTATCAATCTAACTCATATTATTACCCATATTATGCTGATATGATCGATAGAACGACATTCACTATACTTATTACACTCACTATTATCAATCTAACTCATATTATTAACCATATTATGCAGATATGATCGATAGAACGACAATTACTATACTTATTACTCTCATTATTATCATTCTAACTCATATTATTAACCATATTATGCTTATATGCTCGATAGAACGACAATTACTATACTTATTATTCTTATTTTTATCAACCCAACTCATATTATTCGCCATATTATGCTTAAATAATCGATAGAACGACAACTACTATACTTATTACTCTTATTATTATGAATCTGCCTCATATTATTAACCATATTATGCATATATGATCGATAGAACGACAATTACTATACTTATTACTCTTATTATTATCATTCTAACTCATATAATTAACCATATTAAGCAGATATGATCGATAGAGCTACAATTACTATACACATTACTCTTATTATTATCAATCTAACTCATATTATTAGCCATATTATGCTTATATGATCGATAGAACGACAATTACTATACTTATTACACTTATTATTGTCAATCTAACTCATATTATTAGCCATATTATGCTTATATGATCGATAGAACGACAATTACTATACTCATTACTCTTATTATTATCAATCTAAATCATGCTATTAGCCATATTATGGTTATATGATCGATATAACGACAATTACTATACTTATTACTCTTATTATTATCAATCTAACTCATATTATTAGCCATATTGTGCTTATATGATCGATAGAACGACAATTACTATACTTATTACTCTTATTATTATGAACCTAACTCATATTATTAGCCATATTGTGCTTATATGATCGATAGAACGACAATTACTATACTTATTACTCTTATTGTTATCAATCTAACTCATATTATTAGCAATATTATGCTTATATGATCGGCAGAACGAGAATTACTATACTCACTACTCTTTGTATTATCAATATAACTCATATTATTAGCCATATTATGCTTATATTATCGATAGAACGACAATTACTATACTTATTACTGTTATTATTATCAATCTAACTCATATTATTAGCCATATTATGCTTATATGATCGATAGTACGACAATTACTATACTCATTGCTCTTATTATTATCAATCTAACTCATATTATTAACCATACTATGCAGATATGATCGATAGAACGACAATTACTATACTCATTACTCTTCTTATTATCAATCTAACTCATGCTGTTAGCCATATTATGGTTATATGATCGATATAACGACAATTACTATACTTATTACTCTTATTATTATCAATCTAACTCATATTATTAGCCATATTGTGCTTATATGATCGATAGAACGACAATTACTATACTTATTACTCTTATTATTATGAATCTACCTCATATTATTAGCCACGTTATGCTTATATGATCGATAGAACTACAATTACTATACTCATTACTCTTATTATTACCAATCCAACTCATATTATTACCCATATTATGCTGATATGATCGATAGAACGACATTCACTATACTTATTACACTCACTATTATCAATCTAACTCATATTATTAACCATATTATGCAGATATGATCGATAGAACGACAATTACTATACTCATTACTCTTATTATTATCAATCTAACTCATGCTATTAGCCATATTATGGTTATATGATCGATATAACGACAATTACTATACTTATTACTCTTATTATTATCAATCTAACTCATATTATTAGCAATATTATGCTTATATGATCGGCAGAACGAGAATTACTATACTCACTACTCTTTGTATTATCAATATAACTCATATTATTAGCCATATTATGCTTATATTATCGATAGAACGACAATTACTATACTTATTACTGTTATTATTATCAATCTAACTCATATTATTGGCCATATTATGCTTAAATGATCAATAGAACGACAATTACTATACTTATTACTCTTATTATTATCAATCTAACTCATATTATTAGCCATATTATACTTATATGATCGATAGAACGACAAATACTATACTTATTACTCTTATTATTATCAATCTAACTCATATTATTACCCATATTATGCTGATATGATCGATAGAACGACATTCACTATACTTATTACACTCACTATTATCAATCTAACTCATATTATTAACCATATTATGCAGATATGATCGATAGAACGACAATTACTATACTTATTACTCTTATTATTATCATTCTAACTCATATTATTAACCATATTATGCTTATATGCTCGATAGAACGACAATTACTATACTTATTATTCTTATTTTTATCAACCCAACTCATATTATTCGCCATATTATGCTTAAATAATCGATAGAACGACAACTACTATACTTATTACTCTTATTATTATGAATCTGCCTCATATTATTAACCATATTATGCATATATGATCGATAGAACGACAATTACTATACTTATTACTCTTATTATTATCATTCTAACTCATATAATTAACCATATTAAGCAGATATGATCGATAGAGCTACAATTACTATACACATTACTCTTATTATTATCAATCTAACTCATATTATTAGCCATATTATGCTTATATGATCGATAGAACGACAATTACTATACTTATTACACTTATTATTGTCAATCTAACTCATATTATTAGCCATATTATGCTTATATGATCGATAGAACGACAATTACTATACTCATTACTCTTATTATTATCAATCTAAATCATGCTATTAGCCATATTATGGTTATATGATCGATATAACGACAATTACTATACTTATTACTCTTATTATTATCAATCTAACTCATATTATTAGCCATATTGTGCTTATATGATCGATAGAACGACAATTACTATACTTATTACTCTTATTATTATGAACCTAACTCATATTATTAGCCATATTGTGCTTATATGATCGATAGAACGACAATTACTATACTTATTACTCTTATTGTTATCAATCTAACTCATATTATTAGCAATATTATGCTTATATGATCGGCAGAACGAGAATTACTATACTCACTACTCTTTGTATTATCAATATAACTCATATTATTAGCCATATTATGCTTATATTATCGATAGAACGACAATTACTATACTTATTACTGTTATTATTATCAATCTAACTCATATTATTAGCCATATTATGCTTATATGATCGATAGTACGACAATTACTATACTCATTGCTCTTATTATTATCAATCTAACTCATATTATTAACCATACTATGCAGATATGATCGATAGAACGACAATTACTATACTCATTACTCTTCTTATTATCAATCTAACTCATGCTGTTAGCCATATTATGGTTATATGATCGATATAACGACAATTACTATACTTATTACTCTTATTATTATCAATCTAACTCATATTATTAGCCATATTGTGCTTATATGATCGATAGAACGACAATTACTATACTTATTACTCTTATTATTATGAATCTACCTCATATTATTAGCCACGTTATGCTTATATGATCGATAGAACTACAATTACTATACTCATTACTCTTATTATTACCAATCCAACTCATATTATTACCCATATTATGCTGATATGATCGATAGAACGACATTCACTATACTTATTACACTCACTATTATCAATCTAACTCATATTATTAACCATATTATGCAGATATGATCGATAGAACGACAATTACTATACTCATTACTCTTATTATTATCAATCTAACTCATGCTATTAGCCATATTATGGTTATATGATCGATATAACGACAATTACTATACTTATTACTCTTATTATTATCAATCTAACTCATATTATTAGCAATATTATGCTTATATGATCGGCAGAACGAGAATTACTATACTCACTACTCTTTGTATTATCAATATAACTCATATTATTAGCCATATTATGCTTATATTATCGATAGAACGACAATTACTATACTTATTACTGTTATTATTATCAATCTAACTCATATTATTGGCCATATTATGCTTAAATGATCAATAGAACGACAATTACTATACTTATTACTCTTATTATTATCAATCTAACTCATATTATTAGCCATATTATACTTATATGATCGATAGAACGACAAATACTATACTTATTACTCTTATTATTATCAATCTAACTCATATTATTACCCATATTATGCTGATATGATCGATAGAACGACATTCACTATACTTATTACACTCACTATTATCAATCTAACTCATATTATTAACCATATTATGCAGATATGATCGATAGAACGACAATTACTATACTTATTACTCTTATTATTATCATTCTAACTCATATTATTAACCATATTATGCTTATATGCTCGATAGAACGACAATTACTATACTTATTATTCTTATTTTTATCAACCCAACTCATATTATTCGCCATATTATGCTTAAATAATCGATAGAACGACAACTACTATACTTATTACTCTTATTATTATGAATCTGCCTCATATTATTAACCATATTATGCATATATGATCGATAGAACGACAATTACTATACTTATTACTCTTATTATTATCATTCTAACTCATATAATTAACCATATTAAGCAGATATGATCGATAGAGCTACAATTACTATACACATTACTCTTATTATTATCAATCTAACTCATATTATTAGCCATATTGTGCTTATATGAGCGATAGAACGACAATTACTATATTTATTACACTCACTATTATCAATCTAACTCATATTATTAACCATATTATGCAGATATGATCGATAGAACGACAATTACTATACTCATTACTCTTATTATTATCAATCTAACTCATGCTATTAGCCATATTATGGTTATATGATCGATATAACGACAATTACTATACTTATTACTCTTATTGTTATCAATCTAACTCATATTATTAACCATATTATGCTTATATGATCGATAGAATGAGAATTACTATACTCACTACTCTTAGTATTATCACTCTAACTCATATTATTAGCCATATTATGCTTATATGATCGAGAGAACGACTATTACTGTACTTATTACTCTTATTATTATCAATCTCAATCATATTATTAGCCATATTATGCTTATATGATGGATAGAACGAGAATTACTATACTCAATACTCTTAGTATTATCAATCTAACTCATATTATTAGCCATATTATGCTTATATGATCGATAGAATGAGAATTACTATACTCACTACTCTTAGTATTATCACTCTAATTCATATTATTAGCCTTATTATGCTTATATGATCGATAGAACGACAATTACTGTACTTATTACTCTTATTATTATCAATCTCAATCATATTATTAGCCATATTATGCTTATATGATCGATAGAATGAGAATTACTATACTCACTACTCTTAGTATTATCAATCTAACTCATATTATTAGCCATATTAAGCTTATATGATCGATAGAATGAGAATTGCTATACTCACTACTCTTAGTATTATCACTCTAACTCATATTATTAGCCTTATTATGCTTATATGATCGATAGAACGACAATTACTGTACTTATCACTCTTATTATTATCAATCTAACTCATATTATTAGCCATATTATGCTTATATGATCGATAGAACGAGAATCACTATACTCACTACTCTTAGTATTTTTCAATCTAACTCATATTATTAGCCATATTATGCTTATATGATCGATAGAACGACAATTACTATACTTATTACTCTTATTATTATCAATCTAACTCATATTATTAGCAATATTATGCTTATATGATCGGCAGAACGAGAATTACTATACTCACTACTCTTTGTATTATCAATATAACTCATATTATTAGCCATATTATGCTTATATTATCGATAGAACGACAATTACTATACTTATTACTGTTATTATTATCAATCTAACTCATATTATTAGCCATATTATGCTTAAATGATCAATAGAACGACAATTACTATACTTATTACTCTTATTATTATCAATCTAACTCATATTATTAGCCATATTATACCTATATGATCGATAGAACGACAAATACTATACTTATTACTCTTATTATTATCAATCTAACTCATATTATTACCCATATTATGCTGATATGATCGATAGAACGACATTCACTATACTTATTACACTCACTATTATCAATCTAACTCATATTATTAACCATATTATGCAGATATGATCGATAGAACGACAATTACTATACTTATTACTCTTATTATTATCATTCTAACTCATATTATTAACCATATTATGCTTATATGATCGATAGAACGACAATTACTATACTTATTATTCTTATTTTTATCAACCCAACTCATATTGTTAGCCATATTATGCTTATATGATCGATAGAATGAGAATTACTGTACTTATTACTCTTATTATTATCAATCTAACTCATATTATTAGCCATATTATGCTTAAATGATCGATAGAACGACAACTACTATACTTATTACTCTTATTATTATGAATCTGCCTCATATTATTAACCATATTATGCATATATGATCGATAGAACGACAATTACTCTACTTATTACTCTTATTATTATCATTCTAACTCATATTATTAACCATATTAAGCAGATATGATCGATAGAGCTACAATTACTATACTCATTACTCTTATTATTATCAATCTAACTCATATTATTAGCCTTATTATGCTTATATGATCGAGAGAACGACTATTACTGTACTTATTACTCTTATTATTATCAATCTCAATCATATTATTAGCCATATTATGCTTATATGATGGATAGAACGAGAATTACTATACTCACTACTCTTAGTATTATCAATCTAACTCATATTATTAGCCATATTATGCTTATATGATCGATAGAATGAGAATTACTATACTCACTACTCTTAGTATTATCACTCTAATTTATATTATTAGCCTTATTATGCTTATATGATCGATAGAACGACAATTACTGTACTTATTACTCTTATTATTATCAATCTCAATCATATTATTAGCCATATTATGCTTATATGATCGATAGAACGAGAATTACTATACTCACTACTCTTAGTATTATCAATCTAACTCATATTGTTAGCCATATTATGCTTATATGATCGATAGAATGAGAATTGCTATACTCACTACTCTTAGTATTATCACTCTAACTCATATTATTAGCCTTATTATGCTTATATGATCGATAGAACGACAATTACTGTACTTATTACTCTTATTATTATCAATCTCAATCATATTATTAGCCATATTATGCTTATATGATCGATAGAACGACAATTACTGTACTTATTACTCTTATTATTATCAATCTCAATCATATTATTTGCCATATTATGCTTATATGATCGATAGAACGAGAATTACTGTACTTATCACTCTTATTATTATCAATCTAACTCATATTATTAGCCATATTATGCTTATATTATCGATAGAACTACAATTACTATACTCATTACTCTTATTATTATCAATCTAACTCATATTATTAGCCATATTATGCTTATATGATCGATAGAACGACAATTACTATACTCACTACTCTTAGTATTATCAATCTAACTCATATTATTAGCCATATTATGCTTATATTATCGATAGAACGACAATTACAATACTTATTACTGTTATTATTATCAATCTAACTCATATTATTAACCATATTATGTTAATATGATCGACCGAACGACATTCACTATACTTATTACACTCACTATTATCAATCTAACTCATATTATTAACCATATTATGCAGATATGATCGATAGAACGACAATTACTATACTTATTACTCTTATTATTATCAATCTAACTCATATTATTAGCCATATTGTGCTTATATGATCGATAGAACGACAATTACTATACTCATTACTCTTATTATTATCAATCTAACTCATGCTATTAGCCATATTATGGTTATATGATCGATATAACGACAATTACTATACTTATTACTCTTATTGTTATCAATCTACCTCATATTATTAACCATATTATGCAGATATGATCGATAGAACGACAATTACTATACTTATTACTCTTATTATTATCATTCTAACACATATTATTAACCATATTTGCAGATATGATCGATAGAACTACAATTACTATACTCACTACTCTTAGTATTATCAATCTAACTCATATTGTTAGCCATATTATGCTTATATGATCGATAGAATGAGAATTGCTATACTCACTACTCTTAGTATTATCACTCTAACTCATATTATTAGCCTTATTATGCTTATATGATCGATAGAACGACAATTACTGTACTTATTACTCTTATTATTATCTATCTCAATCATATTATTAGCCATATTATGCTTATATGATCGATAGAACGACAATTACTGTACTTATTACTCTTATTATTATCAATCTCAATCATATTATTAGCCATATTATGCTTATATGATCGATAGAACGAGAATTACTGTACTTATCACTCTTATTATTATCAATCTAACTCATATTATTAGCCATATTATGCTTATATTATCGATAGAACTACAATTACTATACTCATTACTCTTATTATTATCAATCTAACTCATATTATTAGCCATATTATGCTTATATGATCGATAGAACGACAATTACTATACTCACTACTCTTAGTATTATCAATCTAACTCATATTATTAGCCATATTATGCTTATATTATCGATAGAACGACAATTACAATACTTATTACTGTTATTATTATCAATCTAACTCATATTATTAACCATATTATGCTAATATGATCGACCGAACGACATTCACTATACTTATTACACTCACTATTATCAATCTAACTCATATTATTAACCATATTATGCAGATATGATCGATAGAACGACAATTACTATACTTATTACTCTTATTATTATCAATCTAACTCATATTATTAGCCATATTGTGCTTATATGATCGATAGAACGACAATTACTATACTCATTACTCTTATTATTATCAATCTAACTCATGCTATTAGCCATATTATGGTTATATGATCGATATAACGACAATTACTATACTTATTACTCTTATTGTTATCAATCTACCTCATATTATTAACCATATTATGCAGATATGATCGATAGAACGACAATTACTATACTTATTACTCTTATTATTATCATTCTAACACATATTATTAACCATATTTGCAGATATGATCGATAGAACTACAATTACTATACTCATTACTCTTATTATTATCAATCTAACTCATATTATTAGCCATATTATGCTTATATGATCGATAGAACGACAATTACTATACTCACTACTCTTAGTATTATCACTCTAATTCATATTATTAGCCTTATTATGCTTATATGATCGATAGAACGAGAATTACTGTACTTATTACTCTTATTATTATCAATCTCAATCATATTATTAGCCATATTATGCTTATATGATCGATAGAACGAGAATTACTATACTCACTACTCTTAGTATTATCAATCTAACTCATATTGTTAGCCATATTATGCTTATATGATCGATAGAATGAGAATTGCTATACTCACTACTCTTAGTATTATCACTCTAACTCATATTATTAGCCTTATTATGCTTATATGATCGATAGAACGACAATTACTGTACTTATTACTCTTATTATTATCAATCTCAATCATATTATTAGCCATATTATGCTTATATGATCGATAGAACGAGAATTACTATACTCACTACTCTTAGTATTATCAATCTAACTCATATTATTAGCCATATTATGGTTATATTATCGATAGAACGACAATTACTATACTTATTACTCTTATTATTATCAATCTAACTCATATTATTAGCCATATTATGCTTATGTGATCGATAGAACGAGAATTACTGTACTTATCACTCTTATTATTATCAATCTAACTCATATTATTAGCCATATTATGCTTATATGATCGATAGAACGAGAATTACTATACTCACTACTCTTAGTATTACCAATCTAACTCATATTATTAGCCATATTATGCTTATATGATCGATAGAACGACAAATACTATACTTATTACTCTTATTATTATCAATCTAACTCATATTATTAACCATATTATGCAGATATGATCGATAGAACGACAATTACTATACTTATTACTCTTATTATTATCATTCTAACACATATTATTAACCATATTATGCAGATATGATCGATAGAACTACAATTACTATACTCATTACTCTTATTATTATCAATCTAACTCATATTATTAGCCATATTATGCTTATATGATCGATAGAACGACAATTACTATACTCACTACTCTTATTATTATCAATCTAACTCATATTATTAGCCATATTATGCTTATGTGATCGATAGAACGAGAATTACTATACTCACTCCTCTTAGTATTATCAATCTAACTCATATTATTAGCCATATTATGCTTAAATGATCGATAGAACGACAATTACTATACTTATTACTCTTATTATTATCAATCTAACTCATATTATTAACCATATTTTGCTAATATGATCGACAGAACGACGTTCACTATACTTATTACACTCACTATTATCAATCTAACTCATATTATTAACCATATTATGCAGATATGATCGATAGAGCGACAATTACTATACTTATTACTCTTATTATTATCATTCTAACTCATATTATTAACCATATTATGCTTATATGATTGATAGAACGACAATTACTATACTTATGATTCTTATTTTTATCAACCCAACTCATATTATTCGCCATATTATGCTTAAATGATCGATAGAACGACAATTACTATACTTATTACTCTTATTATTATGAATCTAACTCATATTATTAGCCATATTATGCTTATATGATCGATAGAATGAGAATTGCTATACTCACTACTCTTAGTATTATCACTCTAACTCATATTATTAGCCTTATTATGCTTATATGATCGATAGAACGACAATTACTGTACTTATCACTCTTATTATTATCAATCTAACTCATATTATTAGTCATATTATGCTTATATGATCGATAGAACGAGAATTACTATACTCACTACTCTTAGTGTTATCAATCCAACTCATATTATTAGCCATATTATGCTTATATGATCGATAGAACGACAATTACTATACTTATTACTCTTATTATTATCAATCTAACTCATATTATTAGCCATATTATGCTTATGTGATCGATAGAACGAGAATTACTATACTCACTACTCTTAGTATTATCAATCTAACTCATATTATTAGCCATATTAAGCTTATATGATCGATAGAATGAGAATTGCTATACCCACTACTCGTAGTATTATCACTCTAACTCATATTATTAGCCTTATTATGCTTATATGATCGATAGAACGACAATTACTGTACTTATCACTCTTATTATTATCAATCTAACTCATATTATTAGCCATATTATGCTTATATGATCGATAGAACGAGAATTACTATACTCACTACTCTTAGTATTATCAATCTAACTCATATTATTAGCCATATTATGCTTATATGATCGATAGAACGACAATTACTATACTTATTACTCTTATTATTATGAATCTAACTCATATTATTAGCAATATTATGCTTATATGATCGGCAGAACGAGAATTACTATACTCACTACTCTTTGTATTATCAATATAACTCATATTATTAGCCTTATTATGCTTATATGATCGAGAGAACGACTATTACTGTACTTATTACTCTTATTATTATCAATCTCAATCATATTATTAGCCATATTATGCTTATATGATGGATAGAACGAGAATTACTATACTCACTACTCTTAGTATTATCAATCTAACTCATATTATTAGCCATATTATGCTTATATGATCGATAGAATGAGAATTACTATACTCACTACTCTTAGTATTATCACTCTAATTTATATTATTAGCCTTATTATGCTTATATGATCGATAGAACGACAATTACTGTACTTATTACTCTTATTATTATCAATCTCAATCATATTATTAGCCATATTATGCTTATGTGATCGATAGAACGAGAATTACTATACTCACTACTCTTAGTATTATCAATCTAACTCATATTGTTAGCCATATTATGCTTATATGATCGATAGAATGAGAATTGCTATACTCACTACTCTTAGTATTATCACTCTAACTCATATTATTAGCCTTATTATGCTTATATGATCGATAGAACGACAATTACTGTACTTATTACTCTTATTATTATCAATCTCAATCATATTATTAGCCATATTATGCTTATATGATCGATAGAACGACAATTACTGTACTTATTACTCTTATTATTATCAATCTCAATCATATTATTAGCCATATTATGCTTATATGATCGATAGAACGACAAATACTATACTTATTACTCTTATTATTATCAATCTAACTCATATTATTAACCATATTATGCTAATATGATCGACAGAACGACATTCACTATACTTATTACACTCACTATTATCAATCTAACTCATATTATTAACCATATTATGCAGATATGATCGATAGAACGACAATTACTATACTTATTACTCTTATTATTATCAATCTAACTCATATTATTAGCCATATTGTGCTTATATGATCGATAGAACGACAATTACTATACTCATTACTCTTATTATTATCAATCTAACTCATGCTATTAGCCATATTATGGTTATATGATCGATATAACGGCAATTACTATACTTATTACTCTTATTGTTATCAATCTAACTCGTATTATTAACCATATTATGCAGATATGATCGATAGAACGACAATTACTATACTTATTACTCTTATTATTATCATTCTAACACATATTATTAACCATATTATGCAGATATGATCGATAGAACTACAATTACTATACTCATTACTCTTATTATTATCAATCTAACTCATATTATTAGCCATATTATGCTTATATGATCGATAGAACGACAATTACTATACTTATTACTCTTATTATTATCAATCTAACTCATATTATTAGCCATATTATGCTTATATGATCGATAGAATGAGAATTACTATACTCACTACTCTTAGTATTATCACTCTAACTCATATTATTAGCCATATTATGCTTATATGATCGATAGAACGACAATTACTGTACTCATTACTCTTATTATTATCAATCTAACTCATATTATTAGCCATATTATGCTTATATGATCGATAGAACGACAATTACTATACTCACTACTCTTAGTATTATCAATCTAACTCATATTATTAGCCATATTATGCTTATATTATCGATAGAACGACAATTACTATACTTATTACTGTTATTATTATCAATCTAACTCATATTATTAGCCATATTATGCTTATATGATCGATAGAATGAGAATTACTATACTCACTACTCTTAGTATTATCACTCTAACTCATATTATTAGCCATATTATGCTTATATGATCGAGAGAACGACTATTACTGTACTTATTACTCTTATTATTATCAATCTCAATCATATTATTAGCCATATTATGCTTATATGATGGATAGAACGAGAATTACTATACTCACTACTCTTAGTATTATCACTCTAACTCATATTATTAGCCTTATTATGCTTATATGATCGATAGAACGACAATTACTGTACTTATTACTCTTATTATTATCAATCTCAATCATATTATTAGCCATATTATGCTTATATGATCGATAGAACGAGAATTACTGTACTTATTACTCCTATTATTATCAATCTCAATCATATTATTAGCCATATTATGCTTATATGATCGATAGAACGACAATTACTGTACTTATTACTCTTATTATTATCAATCTCAATCATATTATTAGCCATATTATGCTTATATGATCGATAGAACGACAAATACTATACTTATTACTCTTATTATTATCAATCTAACTCATATTATTAACCATATTATGCTAATATGATCGACAGAACGACATTCACTATACTTATTACACTCACTATTATCAATCTAACTCATATTATTAACCATATTATGCAGATATGATCGATAGAACGACAATTACTATACTTATTACTCTTATTATTATCAATCTAACTCATATTATTAGCCATATTGTGCTTATATGATCGATAGAACGACAATTACTATACTCATTACTCTTATTATTATCAATCTAACTCATGCTATTAGCCATATTATGGTTATATGATCGATATAACGACAATTACTATACTTATTACTCTTATTGTTATCAATCTAACTCGTATTATTAACCATATTATGCAGATATGATCGATAGAACGACAATTACTATACTTATTACTCTTATTATTATCATTCTAACACATATTATTAACCATATTATGCAGATATGATCGATAGAACTACAATTACTATACTCATTACTCTTATTATTATCAATCTAACTCATATTATTAGCCATATTATGCTTATATGATCGATAGAACGACAATTACTATACTTATTACTCTTATTATTATCAATCTAACTCATATTATTAACCATATTTTGCTAATATGATCGACAGAACGACGTTCACTATACTTATTACACTCACTATTATCAATCTAACTCATATTATTAACCATATTATGCAGATATGATCGATAGAGCGACAATTACTATACTTATTACTCTTATTATTATGAATCTAACTCATATTATTAGCCATATTATGCTTATATGATCGATAGAATGAGAATTGCTATACTCACTACTCTTAGTATTATCACTCTAACTCATATTATTAGCCTTATTATGCTTATATGATCGATAGAACGACAATTACTGTACTTATCACTCTTATTATTATCAATCTAACTCATATTATTAGTCATATTATGCTTATATGATCGATAGAACGAGAATTACTATACTCACTACTCTTAGTATTATCAATCCAACTCATATTATTAGCCATATTATGCTTATATGATCGATAGAACGACAATTACTATTCTTATTACTCTTATTATTATCAATCTAACTCATATTATTAGCCATATTATGCTTATGTGATCGATAGAACGAGAATTACTATACTCACTACTCTTAGTATTATCAATCTAACTCATATTATTAGCCATATTATGCTTATATGATCGATAGAATGAGAATTGCTATACTCACTACTCTTAGTATTATCACTCTAACTCATATTATTAGCCTTATTATGCTTATATGACCGATAGAACGACAATTACTGTACTTATCACTCTTATTATTATCAATCTAACTCATATTATTAGCCATATTATGCTTATATGATCGGCAGAACGAGAATTACTATACTCACTACTCTTTGTATTATCAATATAACTCATATTATTAGTCATATTATGCTTATATTATCGATAGAACGACAATTACTATACTTATTACTGTTATTATTATCAATCTAACTCATATTATTAACCATATTATGCATATATGATCGATAGAACGACAATTACTATACTTATTACTCTTATTATTATCATTCTAACTCATATAATTAACCATATTAAGCAGATATGATCGATAGAGCTACAATTACTATACACATTACTCTTATTATTATCAATCTAACTCATATTATTAGCCATATTGTGCTTATATGAGCGATAGAACGACAATTACTATATTTATTACACTCACTATTATCAATCTAACTCATATTATTAACCATATTATGCAGATATGATCGATAGAACGACAATTACTATACTCATTACTCTTATTATTATCAATCTAACTCATGCTATTAGCCATATTATGGTTATATGATCGATATAACGACAATTACTATACTTATTACTGTTATTATTATCAATCTAACTCATATTATTAGCCATATTATGCTTATATGATCGATAGAATGAGAATTACTATACTCACTACTCTTAGTATTATCACTCTAACTCATATTATTAGCCATATTATGCTTATATGATCGAGAGAACGACTATTACTGTACTTATTACTCTTATTATTATCAATCTCAATCATATTATTAGCCATATTATGCTTATATGATGGATAGAACGAGAATTACTATACTCACTACTCTTAGTATTATCACTCTAACTCATATTATTAGCCTTATTATGCTTATATGATCGATAGAACGACAATTACTGTACTTATTACTCTTATTATTATCAATCTCAATCATATTATTAGCCATATTATGCTTATATGATCGATAGAACGAGAATTACTGTACTTATTACTCCTATTATTATCAATCTCAATCATATTATTAGCCATATTATGCTTATATGATCGATAGAACGACAATTACTGTACTTATTACTCTTATTATTATCAATCTCAATCATATTATTAGCCATATTATGCTTATATGATCGATAGAACGACAAATACTATACTTATTACTCTTATTATTATCAATCTAACTCATATTATTAACCATATTATGCTAATATGATCGACAGAACGACATTCACTATACTTATTACACTCACTATTATCAATCTAACTCATATTATTAACCATATTATGCAGATATGATCGATAGAACGACAATTACTATACTTATTACTCTTATTATTATCAATCTAACTCATATTATTAGCCATATTGTGCTTATATGATCGATAGAACGACAATTACTATACTCATTACTCTTATTATTATCAATCTAACTCATGCTATTAGCCATATTATGGTTATATGATCGATATAACGACAATTACTATACTTATTACTCTTATTGTTATCAATCTAACTCGTATTATTAACCATATTATGCAGATATGATCGATAGAACGACAATTACTATACTTATTACTCTTATTATTATCATTCTAACACATATTATTAACCATATTATGCAGATATGATCGATAGAACTACAATTACTATACTCATTACTCTTATTATTATCAATCTAACTCATATTATTAGCCATATTATGCTTATATGATCGATAGAACGACAATTACTATACTTATTACTCTTATTATTATCAATCTAACTCATATTATTAACCATATTTTGCTAATATGATCGACAGAACGACGTTCACTATACTTATTACACTCACTATTATCAATCTAACTCATATTATTAACCATATTATGCAGATATGATCGATAGAGCGACAATTACTATACTTATTACTCTTATTATTATGAATCTAACTCATATTATTAGCCATATTATGCTTATATGATCGATAGAATGAGAATTGCTATACTCACTACTCTTAGTATTATCACTCTAACTCATATTATTAGCCTTATTATGCTTATATGATCGATAGAACGACAATTACTGTACTTATCACTCTTATTATTATCAATCTAACTCATATTATTAGTCATATTATGCTTATATGATCGATAGAACGAGAATTACTATACTCACTACTCTTAGTATTATCAATCCAACTCATATTATTAGCCATATTATGCTTATATGATCGATAGAACGACAATTACTATTCTTATTACTCTTATTATTATCAATCTAACTCATATTATTAGCCATATTATGCTTATGTGATCGATAGAACGAGAATTACTATACTCACTACTCTTAGTATTATCAATCTAACTCATATTATTAGCCATATTATGCTTATATGATCGATAGAATGAGAATTGCTATACTCACTACTCTTAGTATTATCACTCTAACTCATATTATTAGCCTTATTATGCTTATATGACCGATAGAACGACAATTACTGTACTTATCACTCTTATTATTATCAATCTAACTCATATTATTAGCCATATTATGCTTATATGATCGGCAGAACGAGAATTACTATACTCACTACTCTTTGTATTATCAATATAACTCATATTATTAGTCATATTATGCTTATATTATCGATAGAACGACAATTACTATACTTATTACTGTTATTATTATCAATCTAACTCATATTATTAGCCATATTATGCTTAAATGATCAATAGAACGACAATTACTATACTTATTACTCTTATTATTATCAATCTAACTCATATTATTAGCCATATTATACCTATATGATCGATAGAACGACAAATACTATACTTATTACTCTTATTATTATCAATCTAACTCATATTATTACCCATATTATGCTGATATGATCGATAGAACGACATTCACTATACTTATTACACTCACTATTATCAATCTAACTCATATTATTAACCATATTATGCAGATATGATCGATAGAACGACAATTACTATACTCATTACTCTTATTATTATCAATCTAACTCATGCTATTAGCCATATTATGGTTATATGATCGATATAACGACAATTACTATACTTATTACTCTTATTGTTATCAATCTAACTCATATTATTAACCATATTATGCAGATATGATCGATAGAACGACAATTACTATACTTATTACTCTTATTATTATCATTCTAACACATATTATTAACCATATTATGCAGATATGATCGATAGAACTACAATTACTATACTCATTACTCTTATTATTATCAATCTAACTCATATTATTAGCCATATTATGCTTATATGATCGATAGAACGACAATTACTATACTTATTACTCTTATTATTATCAATCTAACTCATATTATTAGCCATATTATGCTTATATGATCGAGAGAACGACTATTACTGTACTTATTACTCTTATTATTATCAATCTCAATCATATTATTAGCCATATTATGCTTATATGATGGATAGAACGAGAATTACTATACTCACTACTCTTAGTATTATCACTCTAACTCATATTATTAGCCTTATTATGCTTATATGATCGATAGAACGACAATTACTGTACTTATTACTCTTATTATTATCAATCTCAATCATATTATTAGCCATATTATGCTTATATGATCGATAGAACGAGAATTACTGTACTTATTACTCCTATTATTATCAATCTCAATCATATTATTAGCCATATTATGCTTATATGATCGATAGAACGAGAATTACTGTACTTATCACTCTTATTATTATCAATCTAACTCATATTATTAGCCATATTATGCTTATATTATCGATAGAACTACAATTACTATACTCATTACTCTTATTATTATCAATCTAACTCATATTATTAGCCATATTATGCTTATATGATCGATAGAACGACAATTACTATACTCACTACTCTTAGTATTATCAATCTAACTCATATTATTAGCCATATTATGCTTATATTATCGATAGAACGACAATTACAATACTTATTACTGTTATTATTATCAATCTAACTCATATTATTAACCATATTATGTTAATATGATCGACCGAACGACATTCACTATACTTATTACACTCACTATTATCAATCTAACTCATATTATTAACCATATTATGCAGATATGATCGATAGAACGACAATTACTATACTTATTACTCTTATTATTATCAATCTAACTCATATTATTAGCCATATTGTGCTTATATGATCGATAGAACGACAATTACTATACTCATTACTCTTATTATTATCAATCTAACTCATGCTATTAGCCATATTATGGTTATATGATCGATATAACGACAATTACTATACTTATTACTCTTATTGTTATCAATCTACCTCATATTATTAACCATATTATGCAGATATGATCGATAGAACGACAATTACTATACTTATTACTCTTATTATTATCATTCTAACACATATTATTAACCATATTTGCAGATATGATCGATAGAACTACAATTACTATACTCATTACTCTTATTATTATCAATCTAACTCATATTATTAGCCATATTATGCTTATATGATCGATAGAACGACAATTACTATACTCACTACTCTTAGTATTATCAATCTAACTCATATTATTAGCCATATTATGCTTATATTATCGATAGAACGACAATTACTATACTTATTACTGTTATTATTATCAATCTAACTCATATTATTAGCCATATTATGCTTATATGATCGATAGAATGAGAATTACTATACTCACTACTCTTAGTATTATCACTCTAACTCATATTATTAGCCATATTATGCTTATATGATCGAGAGAACGACTATTACTGTACTTATTACTCTTATTATTATCAATCTCAATCATATTATTAGCCATATTATGCTTATATGATGGATAGAACGAGAATTACTATACTCACTACTCTTAGTATTATCAATCTAACTCATATTATTAGCCATATTATGCTTATATGATCGATAGAATGAGAATTACTATACTCACTACTCTTAGTATTATCACTCTAATTTACATTATTAGCCTTATTATGCTTATATGATCGATAGAACGACAATTACTGTACTTATTACTCTTATTATTATCAATCTCAATCATATTATTTGCCATATTATGCTTATATGATCGATAGAACGAGAATTACTATACTCACTACTCTTAGTATTATCAATCTAACTCATATTGTTAGCCATATTATGCTTATATGATCGATAGAATGAGAATTGCTATACTCACTACTCTTAGTATTATCACTCTAACTCATATTATTAGCCTTATTATGCTTATATGATCGATAGAACGACAATTACTGTACTTATTACTCTTATTATTATCTATCTCAATCATATTATTAGCCATATTATGCTTATATGATCGATAGAACGACAATTACTGTACTTATTACTCTTATTATTATCAATCTCAATCATATTATTAGCCATATTATGCTTATATGATCGATAGAACGAGAATTACTGTACTTATCACTCTTATTATTATCAATCTAACTCATATTATTAGCCATATTATGCTTATATTATCGATAGAACTACAATTACTATACTCATTACTCTTATTATTATCAATCTAACTCATATTATTAGCCATATTATGCTTATATGATCGATAGAACGACAATTACTATACTCACTACTCTTAGTATTATCAATCTAACTCATATTATTAGCCATATTATGCTTATATTATCGATAGAACGACAATTACAATACTTATTACTGTTATTATTATCAATCTAACTCATATTATTAACCATATTATGCTAATATGATCGACCGAACGACATTCACTATACTTATTACACTCACTATTATCAATCTAACTCATATTATTAACCATATTATGCAGATATGATCGATAGAACGACAATTACTATACTTATTACTCTTATTATTATCAATCTAACTCATATTATTAGCCATATTGTGCTTATATGATCGATAGAACGACAATTACTATACTCATTACTCTTATTATTATCAATCTAACTCATGCTATTAGCCATATTATGGTTATATGATCGATATAACGACAATTACTATACTTATTACTCTTATTGTTATCAATCTACCTCATATTATTAACCATATTATGCAGATATGATCGATAGAACGACAATTACTATACTTATTACTCTTATTATTATCATTCTAACACATATTATTAACCATATTTGCAGATATGATCGATAGAACTACAATTACTATACTCATTACTCTTATTATTATCAATCTAACTCATATTATTAGCCATATTATGCTTATATGATCGATAGAACGACAATTACTATACTCACTACTCTTAGTATTATCACTCTAATTCATATTATTAGCCTTATTATGCTTATATGATCGATAGAACGAGAATTACTGTACTTATTACTCTTATTATTATCAATCTCAATCATATTATTAGCCATATTATGCTTATATGATCGATAGAACGAGAATTACTATACTCACTACTCTTAGTATTATCAATCTAACTCATATTGTTAGCCATATTATGCTTATATGGTCGATAGAATGAGAATTGCTATACTCACTACTCTTAGTATTATCACTCTAACTCATATTATTAGCCTTATTATGCTTATATGATCGATAGAACGACAATTACTGTACTTATTACTCTTATTATTATCAATCTCAATCATATTATTAGCCATATTATGCTTATATGATCGATAGAACGAGAATTACTATACTCACTACTCTTAGTATTATCAATCTAACTCATATTATTAGCCATATTATGGTTATATTATCGATAGAACGACAATTACTATACTTATTACTCTTATTATTATCAATCTAACTCATATTATTAGCCATATTATGCTTATGTGATCGATAGAACGAGAATTACTGTACTTATCACTCTTATTATTATCAATCTAACTCATATTATTAGCCATATTATGCTTATATGATCGATAGAACGAGAATTACTATACTCACTACTCTTAGTATTACCAATCTAACTCATATTATTAGCCATATTATGCTTATATGATCGATAGAACGACAAATACTATACTTATTACTCTTATTATTATCAATCTAACTCATATTATTAACCATATTATGCAGATATGATCGATAGAACGACAATTACTATACTTATTACTCTTATTATTATCATTCTAACACATATTATTAACCATATTATGCAGATATGATCGATAGAACTACAATTACTATACTCATTACTCTTATTATTATCAATCTAACTCATATTATTAGCCATATTATGCTTATATGATCGATAGAACGACAATTACTATACTCACTACTCTTATTATTATCAATCTAACTCATATTATTAGCCATATTATGCTTATGTGATCGATAGAACGAGAATTACTATACTCACTCCTCTTAGTATTATCAATCTAACTCATATTATTAGCCATATTATGCTTAAATGATCGATAGAACGACAATTACTATACTTATTACTCTTATTATTATCAATCTAACTCATATTATTAACCATATTTTGCTAATATGATCGACAGAACGACGTTCACTATACTTATTACACTCACTATTATCAATCTAACTCATATTATTAACCATATTATGCAGATATGATCGATAGAGCGACAATTACTATACTTATTACTCTTATTATTATCATTCTAACTCATATTATTAACCATATTATGCTTATATGATTGATAGAACGACAATTACTATACTTATGATTCTTATTTTTATCAACCCAACTCATATTATTCGCCATATTATGCTTAAATGATCGATAGAACGACAATTACTATACTTATTACTCTTATTATTATGAATCTAACTCATATTATTAGCCATATTATGCTTATATGATCGATAGAATGAGAATTGCTATACTCACTACTCTTAGTATTATCACTCTAACTCATATTATTAGCCTTATTATGCTTATATGATCGATAGAACGACAATTACTGTACTTATCACTCTTATTATTATCAATCTAACTCATATTATTAGTCATATTATGCTTATATGATCGATAGAACGAGAATTACTATACTCACTACTCTTAGTGTTATCAATCCAACTCATATTATTAGCCATATTATGCTTATATGATCGATAGAACGACAATTACTATACTTATTACTCTTATTATTATCAATCTAACTCATATTATTAGCCATATTATGCTTATGTGATCGATAGAACGAGAATTACTATACTCACTACTCTTAGTATTATCAATCTAACTCATATTATTAGCCATATTAAGCTTATATGATCGATAGAATGAGAATTGCTATACCCACTACTCGTAGTATTATCACTCTAACTCATATTATTAGCCTTATTATGCTTATATGATCGATAGAACGACAATTACTGTACTTATCACTCTTATTATTATCAATCTAACTCATATTATTAGCCATATTATGCTTATATGATCGATAGAACGAGAATTACTATACTCACTACTCTTAGTATTATCAATCTAACTCATATTATTAGCCATATTATGCTTATATGATCGATAGAACGACAATTACTATACTTATTACTCTTATTATTATGAATCTAACTCATATTATTAGCAATATTATGCTTATATGATCGGCAGAACGAGAATTACTATACTCACTACTCTTTGTATTATCAATATAACTCATATTATTAGCCTTATTATGCTTATATGATCGAGAGAACGACTATTACTGTACTTATTACTCTTATTATTATCAATCTCAATCATATTATTAGCCATATTATGCTTATATGATGGATAGAACGAGAATTACTATACTCACTACTCTTAGTATTATCAATCTAACTCATATTATTAGCCATATTATGCTTATATGATCGATAGAATGAGAATTACTATACTCACTACTCTTAGTATTATCACTCTAATTTATATTATTAGCCTTATTATGCTTATATGATCGATAGAACGACAATTACTGTACTTATTACTCTTATTATTATCAATCTCAATCATATTATTAGCCATATTATGCTTATATGATCGATAGAACGAGAATTACTATACTCACTACTCTTAGTATTATCAATCTAACTCATATTGTTAGCCATATTATGCTTATATGATCGATAGAATGAGAATTGCTATACTCACTACTCTTAGTATTATCACTCTAACTCATATTATTAGCCTTATTATGCTTATATGATCGATAGAACGACAATTACTGTACTTATTACTCTTATTATTATCAATCTCAATCATATTATTAGCCATATTATGCTTATATGATCGATAGAACGACAATTACTGTACTTATTACTCTTATTATTATCAATCTCAATCATATTATTAGCCATATTATGCTTATATGATCGATAGAACGACAAATACTATACTTATTACTCTTATTATTATCAATCTAACTCATATTATTAACCATATTATGCTAATATGATCGACAGAACGACATTCACTATACTTATTACACTCACTATTATCAATCTAACTCATATTATTAACCATATTATGCAGATATGATCGATAGAACGACAATTACTATACTTATTACTCTTATTATTATCAATCTAACTCATATTATTAGCCATATTGTGCTTATATGATCGATAGAACGACAATTACTATACTCATTACTCTTATTATTATCAATCTAACTCATGCTATTAGCCATATTATGGTTATATGATCGATATAACGACAATTACTATACTTATTACTCTTATTGTTATCAATCTAACTCGTATTATTAACCATATTATGCAGATATGATCGATAGAACGACAATTACTATACTTATTACTCTTATTATTATCATTCTAACACATATTATTAACCATATTATGCAGATATGATCGATAGAACTACAATTACTATACTCATTACTCTTATTATTATCAATCTAACTCATATTATTAGCCATATTATGCTTATATGATCGATAGAACGACAATTACTATACTTATTACTCTTATTATTATCAATCTAACTCATATTATTAACCATATTTTGCTAATATGATCGACAGAACGACGTTCACTATACTTATTACACTCACTATTATCAATCTAACTCATATTATTAACCATATTATGCAGATATGATCGATAGAGCGACAATTACTATACTTATTACTCTTATTATTATGAATCTAACTCATATTATTAGCCATATTATGCTTATATGATCGATAGAATGAGAATTGCTATACTCACTACTCTTAGTATTATCACTCTTACTCATATTATTAGCCTTATTATGCTTATATGATCGATAGAACGACAATTACTGTACTTATCACTCTTATTATTATCAATCTAACTCATATTATTAGTCATATTATGCTTATATGATCGATAGAACGAGAATTACTATACTCACTACTCTTAGTATTATCAATCCAACTCATATTATTAGCCATATTATGCTTATATGATCGATAGAACGACAATTACTATACTTATTGCTCTTATTATTATCAATCTAACTCATATTATTAGCCATATTATGCTTATGTGATCGATAGAACGAGAATTACTATACTCACTACTCTTAGTATTATCAATCTAACTCATATTATTAGCCATATTATGCTTATATGATCGATAGAATGAGAATTGCTATACTCACTACTCTTAGTATTATCACTCTAACTCATATTATTAGCCTTATTATGCTTATATGACCGATAGAACGACAATTACTGTACTTATCACTCTTATTATTATCAATCTAGCTCATAT
This sequence comes from Megachile rotundata, assembly GCF_050947335.1. Lineage (NCBI taxonomy): Eukaryota > Metazoa > Arthropoda > Insecta > Hymenoptera > Megachilidae > Megachile > Megachile rotundata. Next base: position 58,247 of record NW_027473627.1, on the reverse strand, counting down.
TATTAGCCATATTATGCTTATATGATCGGCAGAACGAGAATTACTATACTCACTACTCTTTGTATTATCAATATAACTCATATTATTAGTCATATTATGCTTATATTATCGATAGAACGACAATTACTATACTTATTACTGTTATTATTATCAATCTAACTCATATTATTAGCCGTATTATGCTTAAATGATCAATAGAACGACAATTACTATACTTATTACTGTTATTATTATCAATCTAACTCATATTATTAGCCATATTATGCTTATATGATCGATAGAATGAGAATTACTATACTCACTACTCTTAGTATTATCACTCTAACTCATATTATTAGCCATATTATGCTTATATGATCGATAGAACGACAATTACTATACTTATTACTCTTATTATTATCAATCTAACTCATATTATTAGCAATATTATGCTTATATGATCGGCAGAACGAGAATTACTATACTCACTACTCTTTGTATTATCAATATAACTCATATTATTAGCCATATTATGCTTATATTATCGATAGAACGACAATTACTATACTTATTACTGTTATTATTATCAATCTAACTCATATTATTAGCCATATTATGCTTAAATGATCAATAGAACGACAATTACTATACTTATTACTCTTATTATTATCAATCTAACTCATATTATTAGCCATATTATACCTATATGATCGATAGAACGACAAATACTATACTTATTACTCTTATTATTATCAATCTAACTCATATTATTACCCATATTATGCTGATATGATCGATAGAACGACATTCACTATACTTATTACACTCACTATTATCAATCTAACTCATATTATTAACCATATTATGCAGATATGATCGATAGAACGACAATTACTATACTTATTACTCTTATTATTATCATTCTAACTCATATTATTAACCATATTGTGCTTATATGATCGATAGAACGACAATTACTATACTTATTATTCTTATTTTTATCAACCCAACTCATATTATTCGCCATATTATGCTTAAATGATCGATAGAACGACAACTACTATACTTATTACTCTTATTATTATGAATCTGCCTAATATTATTAACCATATTATGCATATATGATCGATAGAACGACAATTACTATACTTATTACTCTTATTATTATCATTCTAACTCATATTATTAACCATATTAAGCAGATATGATCGATAGAGCTACAATTACTATACTCATTACTCTTATTATTATCAATCTAACTCATATTATTAGCCTTATTATGCTTATATGATCGAGAGAACGACTATTACTGTACTTATTACTCTTATTATTATCAATCTCAATCATATTATTAGCCATATTATGCTTATATGATGGATAGAACGAGAATTACTATACTCACTACTCTTAGTATTATCAATCTAACTCATATTATTAGCCATATTATGCTTATATGATCGATAGAATGAGAATTACTATACTCACTACTCTTAGTATTATCACTCTAATTTATATTATTAGCCTTATTATGCTTATATGATCGATAGAACGACAATTACTGTACTTATTACTCTTATTATTATCAATCTCAATCATATTATTAGCCATATTATGCTTATATGATCGATAGAACGAGAATTACTATACTCACTACTCTTAGTATTATCAATCTAACTCATATTGTTAGCCATATTATGCTTATATGATCGATAGAATGAGAATTGCTATACTCACTACTCTTAGTATTATCACTCTAACTCATATTATTAGCCTTATTATGCTTATATGATCGATAGAACGACAATTACTGTACTTATTACTCTTATTATTATCAATCTCAATCATATTATTAGCCATATTATGCTTATATGATCGATAGAACGACAATTACTGTACTTATTACTCTTATTATTATCAATCTCAATCATATTATTAGCCATATTATGCTTATATGATCGATAGAACGACAAATACTATACTTATTACTCTTATTATTATCAATCTAACTCATATTATTAACCATATTATGCTAATATGATCGACAGAACGACATTCACTATACTTATTACACTCACTATTATCAATCTAACTCATATTATTAACCATATTATGCAGATATGATCGATAGAACGACAATTACTATACTTATTACTCTTATTATTATCAATCTAACTCATATTATTAGCCATATTGTGCTTATATGATCGATAGAACGACAATTACTATACTCATTACTCTTATTATTATCAATCTAACTCATGCTATTAGCCATATTATGGTTATATGATCGATATAACGGCAATTACTATACTTATTACTCTTATTGTTATCAATCTAACTCGTATTATTAACCATATTATGCAGATATGATCGATAGAACGACAATTACTATACTTATTACTCTTATTATTATCATTCTAACACATATTATTAACCATATTATGCAGATATGATCGATAGAACTACAATTACTATACTCATTACTCTTATTATTATCAATCTAACTCATATTATTAGCCATATTATGCTTATATGATCGATAGAACGACAATTACTATACTTATTACTCTTATTATTATCAATCTAACTCATATTATTAGCCATATTATGCTTATATGATCGATAGAATGAGAATTACTATACTCACTACTCTTAGTATTATCACTCTAACTCATATTATTAGCCATATTATGCTTATATGATCGATAGAACGACAATTACTGTACTCATTACTCTTATTATTATCAATCTAACTCATATTATTAGCCATATTATGCTTATATGATCGATAGAACGACAATTACTATACTCACTACTCTTAGTATTATCAATCTAACTCATATTATTAGCCATATTATGCTTATATTATCGATAGAACGACAATTACTATACTTATTACTGTTATTATTATCAATCTAACTCATATTATTAGCCATATTATGCTTATATGATCGATAGAATGAGAATTACTATACTCACTACTCTTAGTATTATCACTCTAACTCATATTATTAGCCATATTATGCTTATATGATCGAGAGAACGACTATTACTGTACTTATTACTCTTATTATTATCAATCTCAATCATATTATTAGCCATATTATGCTTATATGATGGATAGAACGAGAATTACTATACTCACTACTCTTAGTATTATCACTCTAACTCATATTATTAGCCTTATTATGCTTATATGATCGATAGAACGACAATTACTGTACTTATTACTCTTATTATTATCAATCTCAATCATATTATTAGCCATATTATGCTTATATGATCGATAGAACGAGAATTACTGTACTTATTACTCCTATTATTATCAATCTCAATCATATTATTAGCCATATTATGCTTATATGATCGATAGAACGACAATTACTGTACTTATTACTCTTATTATTATCAATCTCAATCATATTATTAGCCATATTATGCTTATATGATCGATAGAACGACAAATACTATACTTATTACTCTTATTATTATCAATCTAACTCATATTATTAACCATATTATGCTAATATGATCGACAGAACGACATTCACTATACTTATTACACTCACTATTATCAATCTAACTCATATTATTAACCATATTATGCAGATATGATCGATAGAACGACAATTACTATACTTATTACTCTTATTATTATCAATCTAACTCATATTATTAGCCATATTGTGCTTATATGATCGATAGAACGACAATTACTATACTCATTACTCTTATTATTATCAATCTAACTCATGCTATTAGCCATATTATGGTTATATGATCGATATAACGACAATTACTATACTTATTACTCTTATTGTTATCAATCTAACTCGTATTATTAACCATATTATGCAGATATGATCGATAGAACGACAATTACTATACTTATTACTCTTATTATTATCATTCTAACACATATTATTAACCATATTATGCAGATATGATCGATAGAACTACAATTACTATACTCATTACTCTTATTATTATCAATCTAACTCATATTATTAGCCATATTATGCTTATATGATCGATAGAACGACAATTACTATACTTATTACTCTTATTATTATCAATCTAACTCATATTATTAACCATATTTTGCTAATATGATCGACAGAACGACGTTCACTATACTTATTACACTCACTATTATCAATCTAACTCATATTATTAACCATATTATGCAGATATGATCGATAGAGCGACAATTACTATACTTATTACTCTTATTATTATGAATCTAACTCATATTATTAGCCATATTATGCTTATATGATCGATAGAATGAGAATTGCTATACTCACTACTCTTAGTATTATCACTCTAACTCATATTATTAGCCTTATTATGCTTATATGATCGATAGAACGACAATTACTGTACTTATCACTCTTATTATTATCAATCTAACTCATATTATTAGTCATATTATGCTTATATGATCGATAGAACGAGAATTACTATACTCACTACTCTTAGTATTATCAATCCAACTCATATTATTAGCCATATTATGCTTATATGATCGATAGAACGACAATTACTGTACTCATTACTCTTATTATTATCAATCTAACTCATATTATTAGCCATATTATGCTTATATGATCGATAGAACGACAATTACTATACTCACTACTCTTAGTATTATCAATCTAACTCATATTATTAGCCATATTATGCTTATATTATCGATAGAACGACAATTACTATACTTATTACTGTTATTATTATCAATCTAACTCATATTATTAGCCATATTATGCTTATATGATCGATAGAATGAGAATTACTATACTCACTACTCTTAGTATTATCACTCTAACTCATATTATTAGCCATATTATGCTTATATGATCGAGAGAACGACTATTACTGTACTTATTACTCTTATTATTATCAATCTCAATCATATTATTAGCCATATTATGCTTATATGATGGATAGAACGAGAATTACTATACTCACTACTCTTAGTATTATCACTCTAACTCATATTATTAGCCTTATTATGCTTATATGATCGATAGAACGACAATTACTGTACTTATTACTCTTATTATTATCAATCTCAATCATATTATTAGCCATATTATGCTTATATGATCGATAGAACGAGAATTACTGTACTTATTACTCCTATTATTATCAATCTCAATCATATTATTAGCCATATTATGCTTATATGATCGATAGAACGACAATTACTGTACTTATTACTCTTATTATTATCAATCTCAATCATATTATTAGCCATATTATGCTTATATGATCGATAGAACGACAAATACTATACTTATTACTCTTATTATTATCAATCTAACTCATATTATTAACCATATTATGCTAATATGATCGACAGAACGACATTCACTATACTTATTACACTCACTATTATCAATCTAACTCATATTATTAACCATATTATGCAGATATGATCGATAGAACGACAATTACTATACTTATTACTCTTATTATTATCAATCTAACTCATATTATTAGCCATATTGTGCTTATATGATCGATAGAACGACAATTACTATACTCATTACTCTTATTATTATCAATCTAACTCATGCTATTAGCCATATTATGGTTATATGATCGATATAACGACAATTACTATACTTATTACTCTTATTGTTATCAATCTAACTCGTATTATTAACCATATTATGCAGATATGATCGATAGAACGACAATTACTATACTTATTACTCTTATTATTATCATTCTAACACATATTATTAACCATATTATGCAGATATGATCGATAGAACTACAATTACTATACTCATTACTCTTATTATTATCAATCTAACTCATATTATTAGCCATATTATGCTTATATGATCGATAGAACGACAATTACTATACTTATTACTCTTATTATTATCAATCTAACTCATATTATTAACCATATTTTGCTAATATGATCGACAGAACGACGTTCACTATACTTATTACACTCACTATTATCAATCTAACTCATATTATTAACCATATTATGCAGATATGATCGATAGAGCGACAATTACTATACTTATTACTCTTATTATTATGAATCTAACTCATATTATTAGCCATATTATGCTTATATGATCGATAGAATGAGAATTGCTATACTCACTACTCTTAGTATTATCACTCTAACTCATATTATTAGCCTTATTATGCTTATATGATCGATAGAACGACAATTACTGTACTTATCACTCTTATTATTATCAATCTAACTCATATTATTAGTCATATTATGCTTATATGATCGATAGAACGAGAATTACTATACTCACTACTCTTAGTATTATCAATCCAACTCATATTATTAGCCATATTATGCTTATATGATCGATAGAACGACAATTACTATTCTTATTACTCTTATTATTATCAATCTAACTCATATTATTAGCCATATTATGCTTATGTGATCGATAGAACGAGAATTACTATACTCACTACTCTTAGTATTATCAATCTAACTCATATTATTAGCCATATTATGCTTATATGATCGATAGAATGAGAATTGCTATACTCACTACTCTTAGTATTATCACTCTAACTCATATTATTAGCCTTATTATGCTTATATGACCGATAGAACGACAATTACTGTACTTATCACTCTTATTATTATCAATCTAACTCATATTATTAGCCATATTATGCTTATATGATCGGCAGAACGAGAATTACTATACTCACTACTCTTTGTATTATCAATATAACTCATATTATTAGTCATATTATGCTTATATTATCGATAGAACGACAATTACTATACTTATTACTGTTATTATTATCAATCTAACTCATATTATTAGCCATATTATGCTTAAATGATCAATAGAACGACAATTACTATACTTATTACTCTTATTATTATCAATCTAACTCATATTATTAGCCATATTATACCTATATGATCGATAGAACGACAAATACTATACTTATTACTCTTATTATTATCAATCTAACTCATATTATTACCCATATTATGCTGATATGATCGATAGAACGACATTCACTATACTTATTACACTCACTATTATCAATCTAACTCATATTATTAACCATATTATGCAGATATGATCGATAGAACGACAATTACTATACTCATTACTCTTATTATTATCAATCTAACTCATGCTATTAGCCATATTATGGTTATATGATCGATATAACGACAATTACTATACTTATTACTCTTATTGTTATCAATCTAACTCATATTATTAACCATATTATGCAGATATGATCGATAGAACGACAATTACTATACTTATTACTCTTATTATTATCATTCTAACACATATTATTAACCATATTATGCAGATATGATCGATAGAACTACAATTACTATACTCATTACTCTTATTATTATCAATCTAACTCATATTATTAGCCATATTATGCTTATATGATCGATAGAACGACAATTACTATACTTATTACTCTTATTATTATCAATCTAACTCATATTATTAGCCATATTATGCTTATATGATCGAGAGAACGACTATTACTGTACTTATTACTCTTATTATTATCAATCTCAATCATATTATTAGCCATATTATGCTTATATGATGGATAGAACGAGAATTACTATACTCACTACTCTTAGTATTATCACTCTAACTCATATTATTAGCCTTATTATGCTTATATGATCGATAGAACGACAATTACTGTACTTATTACTCTTATTATTATCAATCTCAATCATATTATTAGCCATATTATGCTTATATGATCGATAGAACGAGAATTACTGTACTTATTACTCCTATTATTATCAATCTCAATCATATTATTAGCCATATTATGCTTATATGATCGATAGAACGACAATTACTGTACTTATTACTCTTATTATTATCAATCTCAATCATATTATTAGCCATATTATGCTTATATGATCGATAGAACGACAAATACTATACTTATTACTCTTATTATTATCAATCTAACTCATATTATTAACCATATTATGCTAATATGATCGACAGAACGACATTCACTATACTTATTACACTCACTATTATCAATCTAACTCATATTATTAACCATATTATGCAGATATGATCGATAGAACGACAATTACTATACTTATTACTCTTATTATTATCAATCTAACTCATATTATTAGCCATATTGTGCTTATATGATCGATAGAACGACAATTACTATACTCATTACTCTTATTATTATCAATCTAACTCATGCTATTAGCCATATTATGGTTATATGATCGATATAACGACAATTACTATACTTATTACTCTTATTGTTATCAATCTAACTCGTATTATTAACCATATTATGCAGATATGATCGATAGAACGACAATTACTATACTTATTACTCTTATTATTATCATTCTAACACATATTATTAACCATATTATGCAGATATGATCGATAGAACTACAATTACTATACTCATTACTCTTATTATTATCAATCTAACTCATATTATTAGCCATATTATGCTTATATGATCGATAGAACGACAATTACTATACTTATTACTCTTATTATTATCAATCTAACTCATATTATTAACCATATTTTGCTAATATGATCGACAGAACGACGTTCACTATACTTATTACACTCACTATTATCAATCTAACTCATATTATTAACCATATTATGCAGATATGATCGATAGAGCGACAATTACTATACTTATTACTCTTATTATTATGAATCTAACTCATATTATTAGCCATATTATGCTTATATGATCGATAGAATGAGAATTGCTATACTCACTACTCTTAGTATTATCACTCTAACTCATATTATTAGCCTTATTATGCTTATATGATCGATAGAACGACAATTACTGTACTTATCACTCTTATTATTATCAATCTAACTCATATTATTAGTCATATTATGCTTATATGATCGATAGAACGAGAATTACTATACTCACTACTCTTAGTATTATCAATCCAACTCATATTATTAGCCATATTATGCTTATATGATCGATAGAACGACAATTACTATTCTTATTACTCTTATTATTATCAATCTAACTCATATTATTAGCCATATTATGCTTATGTGATCGATAGAACGAGAATTACTATACTCACTACTCTTAGTATTATCAATCTAACTCATATTATTAGCCATATTATGCTTATATGATCGATAGAATGAGAATTGCTATACTCACTACTCTTAGTATTATCACTCTAACTCATATTATTAGCCTTATTATGCTTATATGACCGATAGAACGACAATTACTGTACTTATCACTCTTATTATTATCAATCTAACTCATATTATTAGCCATATTATGCTTATATGATCGGCAGAACGAGAATTACTATACTCACTACTCTTTGTATTATCAATATAACTCATATTATTAGTCATATTATGCTTATATTATCGATAGAACGACAATTACTATACTTATTACTGTTATTATTATCAATCTAACTCATATTATTAGCCATATTATGCTTAAATGATCAATAGAACGACAATTACTATACTTATTACTCTTATTATTATCAATCTAACTCATATTATTAGCCATATTATACCTATATGATCGATAGAACGACAAATACTATACTTATTACTCTTATTATTATCAATCTAACTCATATTATTACCCATATTATGCTGATATGATCGATAGAACGACATTCACTATACTTATTACACTCACTATTATCAATCTAACTCATATTATTAACCATATTATGCAGATATGATCGATAGAACGACAATTACTATACTCATTACTCTTATTATTATCAATCTAACTCATGCTATTAGCCATATTATGGTTATATGATCGATATAACGACAATTACTATACTTATTACTCTTATTGTTATCAATCTAACTCATATTATTAACCATATTATGCAGATATGATCGATAGAACGACAATTACTATACTTATTACTCTTATTATTATCATTCTAACACATATTATTAACCATATTATGCAGATATGATCGATAGAACTACAATTACTATACTCATTACTCTTATTATTATCAATCTAACTCATATTATTAGCCATATTATGCTTATATGATCGATAGAACGACAATTACTATACTTATTACTCTTATTATTATCAATCTAACTCATATTATTAACCATATTTTGCTAATATGATCGACAGAACGACGTTCACTATACTTATTACACTCACTATTATCAATCTAACTCATATTATTAACCATATTATGCAGATATGATCGATAGAGCGACAATTACTATACTTATTACTCTTATTATTATGAATCTAACTCATATTATTAGCCATATTATGCTTATGTGATCGATAGAATGAGAATTGCTATACTCACTACTCTTAGTATTATCACTCTAACTCATATTATTAGCCTTATTATGCTTATATGATCGATAGAACGACAATTACTGTACTTATCACTCTTATTATTATCAATCTAACTCATATTATTAGTCATATTATGCTTATATGATCGATAGAACGAGAATTACTATACTCACTACTCTTAGTATTATCAATCCAACTCATATTATTAGCCATATTATGCTTATATGATCGATAGAACGACAATTACTATACTTATTACTCTTATTATTATCAATCTAACTCATATTATTAACCATATTTTGCTAATATGATCGACAGAACGACGTTCACTATACTTATTACACTCACTATTATCAATCTAACTCATATTATTAACCATATTATGCAGATATGATCGATAGAGCGACAATTACTATACTTATTACTCTTATTATTATCAATCTAACTCATATTATTAGCCATATTATGCTTATGTGATCGATAGAACGAGAATTACTATACTCACTAACCTTAGTATTATCAATCTAACTCATATTATTAGCCATATTATGCTTATATGATCGATAGAATGCGAATTGCTATACTCACTACTCTTAGTATTATCACTCTAACTCATATTATTAGCCTTATTATGCTTATATGACCGATAGAACGACAATTACTGTACTTATCACTCTTATTATTATCAATCTAACTCATATTATTAGCCATATTATGCTTATATGATCGGCAGAACGAGAATTACTATACTCACTACTCTTTGTATTATCAATATAACTCATATTATTAGCCATATTATGCTTATATTATCGATAGAACGACAATTACTATACTTATTACTGTTATTATTATCAATCTAACTCATATTATTAGCCATATTATGCTTAAATGATCAATAGAACGACAATTACTATACTTATTACTCTTATTATTATCAATCTAACTCATATTATTAGCCATATTATACCTATATGATCGATAGAACGACAAATACTATACTTATTACTCTTATTATTATCAATCTAACTCATATTATTACCCATATTAAGCTGATATGATCGATAGAACGACATTCACTATACTTATTACACTCACTATTATCAATCTAACTCATATTATTAACCATATTATGCAGATATGATCGATAGAACGACAATTACTATACTTATTACTCTTATTATTATCATTCTAACTCATATTATTAACCATATTATGCTTATATGATCGATAGAACGACAATTACTATACTTATTATTCTTATTTTTATCAACCCAACTCATATTATTCGCCATATTATGCTTAAATGATCGATAGAACGACAACTACTATACTTATTACTCTTATTATTATGAATCTGCCTCATATTATTAACTATATTATGCATATATGATCGATAGAACGACAATTACTATACTTATTACTCTTATTATTATCATTCTAACTCATATTATTAACCATATTAAGCAGATATGATCGATAGAGCTACAATTACTATACTCATTACTCTTATTATTATCAATCTAACTCATATTATTAGCCTTATTATGCTTATATGATCGATAGAACGACAATTACTGTACTTATTACTCTTATTATTATCAATCTCAATCATATTATTAGCCATATTATGCTTATATGATCGATAGAACGACAATTACTGTACTTATTACTCTTATTATTATCAATCTCAATCATATTATTAGCCATATTATGCTTATATGATCGATAGAACGAGAATTACTGTACTTATCACTCTTATTATTATCAATCTAACTCATATTATTAGCCATATTATGCTTATATTATCGATAGAACTACAATTACTATACTCATTACTCTTATTATTATCAATCTAACTCATATTATTAGCCATATTATGCTTATATGATCGATAGAACGACAATTACTATACTCACTACTCTTAGTATTATCAATCTAACTCATATTATTAGCCATATTATGCTTATATTATCGATAGAACGACAATTACAATACTTATTACTGTTATTATTATCAATCTAACTCATATTATTAACCATATTATGCTAATATGATCGACAGAACGACATTCACTATACTTATTACACTCACTATTATCAATCTAACTCATATTATTAACCATATTATGCAGATATGATCGATAGAACGACAATTACTATACTTATTACTCTTATTATTATCAATCTAACTCATATTATTAGCCATATTGTGCTTATATGATCGATAGAACGACAATTACTATACTCATTACTCTTATTATTATCAATCTAACTCATGCTATTAGCCATATTATGGTTATATGATCGATATAACGACAATTACTATACTTATTACTCTTATTGTTATCAATCTACCTCATATTATTAACCATATTATGCAGATATGATCGATAGAACGACAATTACTATACTTATTACTCTTATTATTATCATTCTAACACATATTATTAACCATATTTGCAGATATGATCGATAGAACTACAATTACTATACTCATTACTCTTATTATTATCAATCTAACTCATATTATTAGCCATATTATGCTAATATGATCGATAGAACGACAATTACTATACTCACTACTCTTAGTATTATCAATCTAACTCATATTATTAGCCATATTATGCTTATATTATCGATAGAACGACAATTACTATACTTATTACTGTTATTATTATCAATCTAACTCATATTATTAGCCATATTATGCTTATATGATCGATAGAATGAGAATTACTATACTCACTACTCTTAGTATTATCACTCTAACTCATATTATTAGCCATATTATGCTTATATGATCGAGAGAACGACTATTACTGTACTTATTACTCTTATTATTATCAATCTCAATCATATTATTAGCCATATTATGCTTATATGATGGATAGAACGAGAATTACTATACTCACTACTCTTAGTATTATCAATCTAACTCATATTATTAGCCATATTATGCTTATATGATCGATAGAATGAGAATTACTATACTCACTACTCTTAGTATTATCACTCTAATTCATATTATTAGCCTTATTATGCTTATATGATCGATAGAACGACAATTACTGTACTTATTACTCTTATTATTATCAATCTCAATCATATTATTAGCCATATTATGCTTATATGATCGATAGAACGAGAATTACTATACTCACTACTCTTAGTATTATCAATCTAACTCATATTGTTAGCCATATTATGCTTATATGATCGATAGAATAAGAATTGCTATATTCACTACTCTTAGTATTATCACTCTAACTCATATTATTAGCCTTATTATGCTTATATGATCGATAGAACGACAATTACTGTACTTATCACTCTTATTATTATCAATCTCAATCATATTATTAGCCATATTATGCTTATATGATCGATAGAACGAGAATTACTATACTCACTACTCTTAGTATTATCAATCTAACTCATATTATTAGCCATATTATGCTTATATGATCGATAGAACGACAAATACTATACTTATTACTCTTATTATTATCAATCTAACTCATATTATTAACCATATTATGCAGATATGATCGATAGAACGACAATTACTATACTTATTACTCTTATTATTATCATTCTAACACATATTATTAACCATATTATGCAGATATGATCGATAGAACTACAATTACTATACTCATTACTCTTATTATTATCAATCTAACTCATATTATTAGCCATATTATGCTTATATGATCGATAGAACGACAATTACTATACTCACTACTCTTATTATTATCAATCTAACTCATATTATTAGCCATATTATGCTTATGTGATCGATAGAACGAGAATTACTATACTCACTCCTCTTAGTATTATCAATCTAACTCATATTATTAGCCATATTATGCTTAAATGATCGATAGAACGACAATTACTATACTTATTACTCTTATTATTATCAATCTAACTCATATTATTAACCATATTTTGCTAATATGATCGACAGAACGACGTTCACTATACTTATTACACTCACTATTATCAATCTAACTCATATTATTAACCATATTATGCAGATATGATCGATAGAACGACAATTACTATACTTATTACTCTTATTATTATCAATCTAACTCATATTATTAGCCATATTGTGCTTATATGATCGATAGAACGACAATTACTATACTCATTACTCTTATTATTATCAATCTAACTCATGCTATTAGCCATATTATGGTTATATGATCGATATAACGACAATTACTATACTTATTACTCTTATTGTTATCAATCTAACTCGTATTATTAACCATATTATGCAGATATGATCGATAGAACGACAATTACTATACTTATTACTCTTATGATTATCATTCTAACACATATTATTAACCATATTATGCAGATATGATCGATAGAACGACAATTACTATACTCATTACTCTTATTATTATCAATCTAACTCATGCTATTAGCCATATTATGGTTATATGATCGATATAACGACAATTACTATACTTATTACTCTTATTGTTATCAATCTAACTCATATTATTAACCATATTTTGCTAATATGATCGACAGAACGACGTTCACTATACTTATTACACTCACTATTATCAATCTAACTCATATTATTAACCATATTATGCAGATATGATCGATAGAGCGACAATTACTATACTTATTACTCTTATTATTATGAATCTAACTCATATTATTAGCCATATTATGCTTATATGATCGATAGAATGAGAATTGCTATACTCACTACTCTTAGTATTATCACTCTAACTCATATTATTAGCCTTATTATGCTTATATGATCGATAGAACGACAATTACTGTACTTATCACTCTTATTATTATCAATCTAACTCATATTATTAGTCATATTATGCTTATATGATCGATAGAACGAGAATTACTATACTCACTACTCTTAGTATTATCAATCGAACTCATATTATTAGCCATATTATGCTTATATGATCGATAGAACGACAATTACTATTCTTATTACTCTTATTATTATCAATCTAACTCATATTATTAGCCATATTATGCTTATGTGATCGATAGAACGAGAATTACTATACTCACTACTCTTAGTATTATCAATCTAACTCATATTATTAGCCATATTATGCTTATATGATCGATAGAATGAGAATTGCTATACTCACTACTCTTAGTATTATCACTCTAACTCATATTATTAGCCTTATTATGCTTATATGACCGATAGAACGACAATTACTGTACTTATCACTCTTATTATTATCAATCTAACTCATATTATTAGCCATATTATGCTTATATGATCGGCAGAACGAGAATTACTATACTCACTACTCTTTGTATTATCAATATAACTCATATTATTAGTCATATTATGCTTATATTATCGATAGAACGACAATTACTATACTTATTACTGTTATTATTATCAATCTAACTCATATTATTAGCCATATTATGCTTAAATGATCAATAGAACGACAATTACTATACTTATTACTCTTATTATTATCAATCTAACTCATATTATTAGCCATATTATACCTATATGATCGATAGAACGACAAATACTATACTTATTACTCTTATTATTATCAATCTAACTCATATTATTACCCATATTATGCTGATATGATCGATAGAACGACATTCACTATACTTATTACACTCACTATTATCAATCTAACTCATATTATTAACCATATTATGCAGATATGATCGATAGAACGACAATTACTATACTCATTACTCTTATTATTATCAATCTAACTCATGCTATTAGCCATATTATGGTTATATGATCGATATAACGACAATTACTATACTTATTACTCTTATTGTTATCAATCTAACTCATATTATTAACCATATTATGCAGATGTGATCGATAGAACGACAATTACTATACTTATTACTCTTATTATTATCATTCTAACACATATTATTAACCATATTATGCAGATATGATCGATAGAACTACAATTACTATACTCATTACTCTTATTATTATCAATCTAACTCATATTATTAGCCATATTATGCTTATATGATCGATAGAACGACAATTACTATACTTATTACTCTTATTATTATCAATCTAACTCATATTATTAACCATATTTTGCTAATATGATCGACAGAACGACGTTCACTATACTTATTACACTCACTATTATCAATCTAACTCATATTATTAACCATATTATGCAGATATGATCGATAGAGCGACAATTACTATACTTATTACTCTTATTATTATGAATCTAACTCATATTATTAGCCATATTATGCTTATGTGATCGATAGAATGAGAATTGCTATACTCACTACTCTTAGTATTATCACTCTAACTCATATTATTAGCCTTATTATGCTTATATGATCGATAGAACGACAATTACTGTACTTATCACTCTTATTATTATCAATCTAACTCATATTATTAGTCATATTATGCTTATATGATCGATAGAACGAGAATTACTATACTCACTACTCTTAGTATTATCAATCCAACTCATATTATTAGCCATATTATGCTTATATGATCGATAGAACGACAATTACTATACTTATTACTCTTATTATTATCAATCTAACTCATATTATTAGCCATATTATGCTTATGTGATCGATAGAACGAGAATTACTATACTCACTAACCTTAGTATTATCAATCTAACTCATATTATTAGCCATATTATGCTTATATGATCGATAGAATGCGAATTGCTATACTCACTACTCTTAGTATTATCACTCTAACTCATATTATTAGCCTTATTATGCTTATATGACCGATAGAACGACAATTACTGTACTTATCACTCTTATTATTATCAATCTAACTCATATTATTAGCCATATTATGCTTATATGATCGGCAGAACGAGAATTACTATACTCACTACTCTTTGTATTATCAATATAACTCATATTATTAGCCATATTATGCTTATATTATCGATAGAACGACAATTACTATACTTATTACTGTTATTATTATCAATCTAACTCATATTATTAGCCATATTATGCTTAAATGATCAATAGAACGACAATTACTATACTTATTACTCTTATTATTATCAATCTAACTCATATTATTAGCCATATTATACCTATATGATCGATAGAACGACAAATACTATACTTATTACTCTTATTATTATCAATCTAACTCATATTATTACCCATATTAAGCTGATATGATCGATAGAACGACATTCACTATACTTATTACACTCACTATTATCAATCTAACTCATATTATTAACCATATTATGCAGATATGATCGATAGAACGACAATTACTATACTTATTACTCTTATTATTATCATTCTAACTCATATTATTAGCCATATTATACCTATATGATTGATAGAACGACAAATACTATACTTATTACTCTTATTATTATCAATCTAACTCATATTATTACCCATATTATGCTGATATGATCGATAGAACGACATTCACTATACTTATTACACTCACTATTATCAATCTAACCCATATTATTAACCATATTATGCAGATATGATCGATAGAACGACAATTACTATACTCATTACTCTTATTATTATCAATCTAACTCATGCTATTAGCCATATTATGGTTATATGATCGATATAACGACAATTACTATACTTATTACTCTTATTGTTATCAATCTAACTCATATTATTAACCATATTATGCAGATGTGATCGATAGAACGACAATTACTATACTTATTACTCTTATTATTATCATTCTAACACATATTATTAACCATATTATGCAGATATGATCGATAGAACTACAATTACTATACTCATTACTCTTATTATTATCAATCTAACTCATATTATTAGCCATATTATGCTTATATGATCGATAGAACGACAATTACTATACTTATTACTCTTATTATTATCAATCTAACTCATATTATTAACCATATTTTGCTAATATGATCGACAGAACGACGTTCACTATACTTATTACACTCACTATTATCAATCTAACTCATATTATTAACCATATTATGCAGATATGATCGATAGAGCGACAATTACTATACTTATTACTCTTATTATTATGAATCTAACTCATATTATTAGCCATATTATGCTTATGTGATCGATAGAATGAGAATTGCTATACTCACTACTCTTAGTATTATCACTCTAACTCATATTATTAGCCTTATTATGCTTATATGATCGATAGAACGACAATTACTGTACTTATTACTCTTATTATTATGAATCTAACTCATATTATTAGCCATATTATGCTTATGTGATCGATAGAATGAGAATTGCTATACTCACTACTCTTAGTATTATCACTCTAACTCATATTATTAGCCATATTATGCTTATATTATCGATAGAACGACAATTACTATACTTATTACTCTTATTATTATCATTCTAACTCATATTATTAACCATATTATGCTTATATGATCGATAGAACGACAATTACTATACTTATTATTCTTATTTTTATCAACCCAACTCATATTATTCGCCATATTATGCTTAAATGATCGATAGAACGACAACTACTATACTTATTACTCTTATTATTATGAATCTGCCTCATATTATTAACTATATTATGCATATATGATCGATAGAACGACAATTACTATACTTATTACTCTTATTATTATCATTCTAACTCATATTATTAACCATATTAAGCAGATATGATCGATAGAGCTACAATTACTATACTCATTACTCTTATTATTATCAATCTAACTCATATTATTAGCCTTATTATGCTTATATGATCGATAGAACGACAATTACTGTACTTATTACTCTTATTATTATCAATCTCAATCATATTATTAGCCATATTATGCTTATATGATCGATAGAACGACAATTACTGTACTTATTACTCTTATTATTATCAATCTCAATCATATTATTAGCCATATTATGCTTATATAATCGATAGAACGAGAATTACTGTACTTATCACTCTTATTATTATCAATCTAACTCATATTATTAGCCATATTATGCTTATATTATCGATAGAACTACAATTACTATACTCATTACTCTTATTATTATCAATCTAACTCATATTATTAGCCATATTATGCTTATATGATCGATAGAACGACAATTACTATACTCACTACTCTTAGTATTATCAATCTAACTCATATTATTAGCCATATTATGCTTATATTATCGATAGAACGACAATTACAATACTTATTACTGTTATTATTATCAATCTAACTCATATTATTAACCATATTATGCTAATATGATCGACAGAACGACATTCACTATACTTATTACACTCACTATTATCAATCTAACTCATATTATTAACCATATTATGCAGATATGATCGATAGAACGACAATTACTATACTTATTACTCTTATTATTATCAATCTAACTCATATTATTAGCCATATTGTGCTTATATGATCGATAGAACGACAATTACTATACTCATTACTCTTATTATTATCAATCTAACTCATGCTATTAGCCATATTATGGTTATATGATCGATATAACGACAATTACTATACTTATTACTCTTATTGTTATCAATCTACCTCATATTATTAACCATATTATGCAGATATGATCGATAGAACGACAATTACTCTACTTATTACTCTTATTATTATCATTCTAACACATATTATTAACCATATTTGCAGATATGATCGATAGAACTACAATTACTATACTCATTACTCTTATTATTATCAATCTAACTCATATTATTAGCCATATTATGCTTATATGATCGATAGAACGACAATTACTATACTCACTACTCTTAGTATTATCAATCTAACTCATATTATTAGCCATATTATGCTTATATTATCGATAGAACGACAATTACTATACTTATTACTCTTATTGTTATCAATCTAACTCGTATTATTAACCATATTATGCAGATATGATCGATAGAACGACAATTACTATACTTATTACTCTTATTATTATCATTCTAACACATATTATTAACCATATTATGCAGATATGATCGATAGAACGACAATTACTATACTCATTACTCTTATTATTATCAATCTAACTCATGCTATTAGCCATATTATGGTTATATGATCGATATAACGACAATTACTATACTTATTACTCTTATTGTTATCAATCTAACTCATATTATTAACCATATTTTGCTAATATGATCGACAGAACGACGTTCACTATACTTATTACACTCACTATTATCAATCTAACTCATATTATTAACCATATTATGCAGATATGATCGATAGAGCGACAATTACTATACTTATTACTCTTATTATTATGAATCTAACTCATATTATTAGCCATATTATGCTTATATGATCGATAGAATGAGAATTGCTATACTCACTACTCTTAGTATTATCACTCTAACTCATATTATTAGCCTTATTATGCTTATATGATCGATAGAACGACAATTACTGTACTTATCACTCTTATTATTATCAATCTAACTCATATTATTAGTCATATTATGCTTATATGATCGATAGAACGAGAATTACTATACTCACTACTCTTAGTATTATCAATCGAACTCATATTATTAGCCATATTATGCTTATATGATCGATAGAACGACAATTACTATTCTTATTACTCTTATTATTATCAATCTAACTCATATTATTAGCCATATTATGCTTATGTGATCGATAGAACGAGAATTACTATACTCACTACTCTTAGTATTATCAATCTAACTCATATTATTAGCCATATTATGCTTATATGATCGATAGAATGAGAATTGCTATACTCACTACTCTTAGTATTATCACTCTAACTCATATTATTAGCCTTATTATGCTTATATGACCGATAGAACGACAATTACTGTACTTATCACTCTTATTATTATCAATCTAACTCATATTATTAGCCATATTATGCTTATATGATCGGCAGAACGAGAATTACTATACTCACTACTCTTTGTATTATCAATATAACTCATATTATTAGTCATATTATGCTTATATTATCGATAGAACGACAATTACTATACTTATTACTGTTATTATTATCAATCTAACTCATATTATTAGCCATATTATGCTTAAATGATCAATAGAACGACAATTACTATACTTATTACTCTTATTATTATCAATCTAACTCATATTATTAGCCATATTATACCTATATGATCGATAGAACGACAAATACTATACTTATTACTCTTATTATTATCAATCTAACTCATATTATTACCCATATTATGCTGATATGATCGATAGAACGACATTCACTATACTTATTACACTCACTATTATCAATCTAACTCATATTATTAACCATATTATGCAGATATGATCGATAGAACGACAATTACTATACTCATTACTCTTATTATTATCAATCTAACTCATGCTATTAGCCATATTATGGTTATATGATCGATATAACGACAATTACTATACTTATTACTCTTATTGTTATCAATCTAACTCATATTATTAACCATATTATGCAGATGTGATCGATAGAACGACAATTACTATACTTATTACTCTTATTATTATCATTCTAACACATATTATTAACCATATTATGCAGATATGATCGATAGAACTACAATTACTATACTCATTACTCTTATTATTATCAATCTAACTCATATTATTAGCCATATTATGCTTATATGATCGATAGAACGACAATTACTATACTTATTACTCTTATTATTATCAATCTAACTCATATTATTAACCATATTTTGCTAATATGATCGACAGAACGACGTTCACTATACTTATTACACTCACTATTATCAATCTAACTCATATTATTAACCATATTATGCAGATATGATCGATAGAGCGACAATTACTATACTTATTACTCTTATTATTATGAATCTAACTCATATTATTAGCCATATTATGCTTATGTGATCGATAGAATGAGAATTGCTATACTCACTACTCTTAGTATTATCACTCTAACTCATATTATTAGCCTTATTATGCTTATATGATCGATAGAACGACAATTACTGTACTTATCACTCTTATTATTATCAATCTAACTCATATTATTAGTCATATTATGCTTATATGATCGATAGAACGAGAATTACTATACTCACTACTCTTAGTATTATCAATCCAACTCATATTATTAGCCATATTATGCTTATATGATCGATAGAACGACAATTACTATACTTATTACTCTTATTATTATCAATCTAACTCATATTATTAGTCATATTATGCTTATATGATCGATAGAACGAGAATTACTATACTCACTACTCTTAGTATTATCAATCCAACTCATATTATTAGCCATATTATGCTTATATGATCGATAGAACGACAATTACTATACTTATTACTCTTATTATTATCATTCTAACTCATATTATTAACCATATTATGCTTATATGATCGATAGAACGACAATTACTATACTTATTATTCTTATTTTTATCAACCCAACTCATATTATTCGCCATATTATGCTTAAATGATCGATAGAACGACAACTACTATACTTATTACTCTTATTATTATGAATCTGCCTCATATTATTAACTATATTATGCATATATGATCGATAGAACGACAATTACTATACTTATTACTCTTATTATTATCATTCTAACTCATATTATTAACCATATTAAGCAGATATGATCGATAGAGCTACAATTACTATACTCATTACTCTTATTATTATCAATCTAACTCATATTATTAGCCTTATTATGCTTATATGATCGATAGAACGACAATTACTGTACTTATTACTCTTATTATTATCAATCTCAATCATATTATTAGCCATATTATGCTTATATGATCGATAGAACGACAATTACTGTACTTATTACTCTTATTATTATCAATCTCAATCATATTATTAGCCATATTATGCTTATATGATCGATAGAACGAGAATTACTGTACTTATCACTCTTATTATTATCAATCTAACTCATATTATTAGCCATATTATGCTTATATTATCGATAGAACTACAATTACTATACTCATTACTCTTATTATTATCAATCTAACTCATATTATTAGCCATATTATGCTTATATGATCGATAGAACGACAATTACTATACTCACTACTCTTAGTATTATCAATCTAACTCATATTATTAGCCATATTATGCTTATATTATCGATAGAACGACAATTACAATACTTATTACTGTTATTATTATCAATCTAACTCATATTATTAACCATATTATGCTAATATGATCGACAGAACGACATTCACTATACTTATTACACTCACTATTATCAATCTAACTCATATTATTAACCATATTATGCAGATATGATCGATAGAACGACAATTACTATACTTATTACTCTTATTATTATCAATCTAACTCATATTATTAGCCATATTGTGCTTATATGATCGATAGAACGACAATTACTATACTCATTACTCTTATTATTATCAATCTAACTCATGCTATTAGCCATATTATGGTTATATGATCGATATAACGACAATTACTATACTTATTACTCTTATTGTTATCAATCTACCTCATATTATTAACCATATTATGCAGATATGATCGATAGAACGACAATTACTCTACTTATTACTCTTATTATTATCATTCTAACACATATTATTAACCATATTTGCAGATATGATCGATAGAACTACAATTACTATACTCATTACTCTTATTATTATCAATCTAACTCATATTATTAGCCATATTATGCTTATATGATCGATAGAACGACAATTACTATACTCACTACTCTTAGTATTATCAATCTAACTCATATTATTAGCCATATTATGCTTATATTATCGATAGAACGACAATTACTATACTTATTACTCTTATTGTTATCAATCTAACTCGTATTATTAACCATATTATGCAGATATGATCGATAGAACGACAATTACTATACTTATTACTCTTATTATTATCATTCTAACACATATTATTAACCATATTATGCAGATATGATCGATAGAACGACAATTAATATACTCATTACTCTTATTATTATCAATCTAACTCATGCTATTAGCCATATTATGGTTATATGATCGATATAACGACAATTACTATACTTATTACTCTTATTGTTATCAATCTAACTCATATTATTAACCATATTTTGCTAATATGATCGACAGAACGACGTTCACTATACTTATTACACTCACTATTATCAATCTAACTCATATTATTAACCATATTATGCAGATATGATCGATAGAGCGACAATTACTATACTTATTACTCTTATTATTATGAATCTAACTCATATTATTAGCCATATTATGCTTATATGATCGATAGAATGAGAATTGCTATACTCACTACTCTTAGTATTATCACTCTAACTCATATTATTAGCCTTATTATGCTTATATGATCGATAGAACGACAATTACTGTACTTATCACTCTTATTATTATCAATCTAACTCATATTATTAGTCATATTATGCTTATATGATCGATAGAACGAGAATTACTATACTCACTACTCTTAGTATTATCAATCGAACTCATATTATTAGCCATATTATGCTTATATGATCGATAGAACGACAATTACTATTCTTATTACTCTTATTATTATCAATCTAACTCATATTATTAGCCATATTATGCTTATGTGATCGATAGAACGAGAATTACTATACTCACTACTCTTAGTATTATCAATCTAACTCATATTATTAGCCATATTATGCTTATATGATCGATAGAATGAGAATTGCTATACTCACTACTCTTAGTATTATCACTCTAACTCATATTATTAGCCTTATTATGCTTATATGACCGATAGAACGACAATTACTGTACTTATCACTCTTATTATTATCAATCTAACTCATATTATTAGCCATATTATGCTTATATGATCGGCAGAACGAGAATTACTATACTCACTACTCTTTGTATTATCAATATAACTCATATTATTAGTCATATTATGCTTATATTATCGATAGAACGACAATTACTATACTTATTACTGTTATTATTATCAATCTAACTCATATTATTAGCCATATTATGCTTAAATGATCAATAGAACGACAATTACTATACTTATTACTCTTATTATTATCAATCTAACTCATATTATTAGCCATATTATACCTATATGATCGATAGAACGACAAATACTATACTTATTACTCTTATTATTATCAATCTAACTCATATTATTACCCATATTATGCTGATATGATCGATAGAACGACATTCACTATACTTATTACACTCACTATTATCAATCTAACTCATATTATTAACCATATTATGCAGATATGATCGATAGAACGACAATTACTATACTCATTACTCTTATTATTATCAATCTAACTCATGCTATTAGCCATATTATGGTTATATGATCGATATAACGACAATTACTATACTTATTACTCTTATTGTTATCAATCTAACTCATATTATTAACCATATTATGCAGATGTGATCGATAGAACGACAATTACTATACTTATTACTCTTATTATTATCATTCTAACACATATTATTAACCATATTATGCAGATATGATCGATAGAACTACAATTACTATACTCATTACTCTTATTATTATCAATCTAACTCATATTATTAGCCATATTATGCTTATATGATCGATAGAACGACAATTACTATACTTATTACTCTTATTATTATCAATCTAACTCATATTATTAACCATATTTTGCTAATATGATCGACAGAACGACGTTCACTATACTTATTACACTCACTATTATCAATCTAACTCATATTATTAACCATATTATGCAGATATGATCGATAGAGCGACAATTACTATACTTATTACTCTTATTATTATGAATCTAACTCATATTATTAGCCATATTATGCTTATGTGATCGATAGAATGAGAATTGCTATACTCACTACTCTTAGTATTATCACTCTAACTCATATTATTAGCCTTATTATGCTTATATGACCGATAGAACGACAATTACTGTACTTATCACTCTTATTATTATCAATCTAACTCATATTATTAGCCATATTATGCTTATATGATCGGCAGAACGAGAATTACTATACTCACTACTCTTTGTATTATCAATCTAACTCATATTATTAGCCATATTATACCTATATGATCGATAGAACGACAAATACTATACTTATTACTCTTATTATTATCAATCTAACTCATATTATTACCCATTTTAAGCTGATATGATCGATAGAACGACATTCACTATACTTATTACACTCACTATTATCAATCTAACTCATATTATTAACCATATTATGCAGATATGATCGATAGAACGACAATTACTATACTTATTACTCTTATTATTATCATTCTAACTCATATTATTAGCCATATTATACCTATATGATCGATAGAACGACAAATACTATACTTATTACTCTTATTATTATCAATCTAACTCATATTATTACCCATATTATGCTGATATGATCGATAGAACGACATTCACTATACTTATTACACTCACTATTATCAATCTAACTCATATTATTAACCATATTATGCAGATATGATCGATAGAACGACAATTACTATACTCATTACTCTTATTATTATCAATCTAACTCATGCTATTAGCCATATTATGGTTATATGATCGATATAACGACAATTACTATACTTATTACTCTTATTGTTATCAATCTAACTCATATTATTAACCATATTATGCAGATGTGATCGATAGAACGACAATTACTATACTTATTACTCTTATTATTATCATTCTAACACATATTATTAACCATATTATGCAGATATGATCGATAGAACTACAATTACTATACTCATTACTCTTATTATTATCAATCTAACTCATATTATTAGCCATATTATGCTTATATGATCGATAGAACGACAATTACTATACTTATTACTCTTATTATTATCAATCTAACTCATATTATTAACCATATTTTGCTAATATGATCGACAGAACGACGTTCACTATACTTATTACACTCACTATTATCAATCTAACTCATATTATTAACCATATTATGCAGATATGATCGATAGAGCGACAATTACTATACTTATTACTCTTATTATTATGAATCTAACTCATATTATTAGCCATATTATGCTTATGTGATCGATAGAATGAGAATTGCTATACTCACTACTCTTAGTATTATCACTCTAACTCATATTATTAGCCTTATTATGCTTATATGATCGATAGAACGACAATTACTGTACTTATTACTCTTATTATTATGAATCTAACTCATATTATTAGCCATATTATGCTTATGTGATCGATAGAATGAGAATTGCTATACTCACTACTCTTAGTATTATCACTCTAACTCATATTATTAGCCATATTATGCTTATATTATCGATAGAACGACAATTACTATACTTATTACTGTTATTATTATCAATCTAACTCATATTATTAGCCATATTATGCTTAAATGATCAATAGAACGACAATTACTATACTTATTACTCTTATTATTATCAATCTAACTCATATTATTAGCCATATTATACCTATATGATCGATAGAACGACAAATACTATACTTATTACTCTTATTATTATCAATCTAACTCATATTATTACCCATATTAAGCTGATATGATCGATAGAACGACATTCACTATACTTATTACACTCACTATTATCAATCTAACTCATATTATTAGCCATATTATGCTTATATGATCGATAGAACGACAACTACTATACTTATTACTCTTATTATTATGAATCTGCCTCATATTATTAACTATATTATGCATATATGATCGATAGAACGACAATTACTATACTTATTACTCTTATTATTATCATTCTAACTCATATTATTAACCATATTAAGCAGATATGATCGATAGAGCTACAATTACTATACTCATTACTCTTATTATTATCAATCTAACTCATATTATTAGCCTTATTATGCTCATATGATCGATAGAACGACAATTACTGTACTTATTACTCTTATTATTATCAATCTCAATCATATTATTAGCCATATTATGCTTATATGATCGATAGAACGACAATTACTGTACTTATTACTCTTATTATTATCAATCTCAATCATATTATTAGCCATATTATGCTTATATGATCGATAGAACGAGAATTACTGTACTTATCACTCTTATTATTATCAATCTAACTCATATTATTAGCCATATTATGCTTATATTATCGATAGAACTACAATTACTATACTCATTACTCTTATTATTATCAATCTAACTCATATTATTAGCCATATTATGCTTATATGATCGATAGAACGACAATTACTATACTCACTACTCTTAGTATTATCAATCTAACTCATATTATTAGCCATATTATGCTTATATTATCGATAGAACGACAATTACAATACTTATTACTGTTATTATTATCAATCTAACTCATATTATTAACCATATTATGCTAATATGATCGACAGAACGACATTCACTATACTTATTACACTCACTATTATCAATCTAACTCATATTATTAACCATATTATGCAGATATGATCGATAGAACGACAATTACTATACTTATTATTCTTATTTTTATCAACCCAACTCATATTATTCGCCATATTATGCTTAAATGATCGATAGAACGACAACTACTATACTTATTACTCTTATTATTATGAATCTGCCTCATATTATTAACCATATTATGCATATATGATCGATAGAACGACAATTACTATACTTATTACTCTTATTATTATCATTCTAACTCATATTATTAACCATATTAAGCAGATATGATCGATAGAGCTACAATTACTATACACATTACTCTTATTATTATCAATCTAACTCATATTATTAG
The DNA here is from genome assembly GCF_050947335.1 of Megachile rotundata. Taxonomy (NCBI): domain Eukaryota; kingdom Metazoa; phylum Arthropoda; class Insecta; order Hymenoptera; family Megachilidae; genus Megachile; species Megachile rotundata. Next base: position 29,028 of record NW_027473627.1, on the reverse strand, counting down.
CCATATTATGCTTATATGATCGATAGAACGACAATTACTATACTTATTACACTTATTATTGTCAATCTAACTCATATTATTAGCCATATTATGCTTATATGATCGATAGAACGACAATTACTATACTTATTACTCTTATTATTATCAATCTAACTCATATTATTAGCCATATTATGCTTATATGATCGAGAGAACGAGAATTACTGTACTTATCACTCTTATTATTATCAATCTAACTCATATTATTAGCCATATTATGCTTATATGATCGATAGAACGAGAATTACTACACTCGCTACTCTTAGTATTATCAATCTAACTCATATTATTAGCCATAATATGCTTATATGATCGATAGTACGAGAATTACTATACTCGCTACTCTTAGTATTATCAATCTAACTCATATTATTAGCCACATTATGCTTATATGATCGATAGAACTACAATTACTATACTCATTACTCTTATTATTATCAATCCAACTCATATTATTACCCATATTATGCTGATATGATCGATAGAACGACATTCACTATACTTATTACACTCACTATTATCAATCTAACTCATATTATTAACCATATTATGCAGATATGATCGATAGAACGACAATTACTATACTTATTACTCTTATTATTATCATTCTAACTCATATTATTAACCATATTATGCAGATATGATCGATAGAAGTACAATTACTATACTCATTACTCTTATTATTATCAATCTAACTCATATTATTAGCCATATTATGCTTATATGATCGATAGAACGACAATCAATATACTCACTACTCTTAGTATTATCAATCTAACTCATATTAATAGCCATATTATGCTTATATTATCGATAGAACCACAATTACTATACTTATTACTGTTACTATTATCAATCTAACTCATATTATTAGCCATATTATGCTTATATGATCGATAGAATGAGAATTGCTATACTCGCTACTCTTAGTATTATCACTCTAACTCATATTATTAGCCATATTATGCTTATATGATCGATAGAATGAGAATTACTATACTCACTACTCTGAGTATTATCACTCTAACTCATATTATTAGCCATATTATGGTTATATTATCGATAGAACCACAATTACTATACTTATTACTGATATTATTATCAATCTAACTCATATTATTAGCCATATTATGCTTATATGATCGATAGAATGAGAATTACTATACCTATTACTCTTATTATTACCAATCTAACTCATATTATTAGCCATATTATGCTTATATGATCGATAGAACGACAATTACTATACTTATTATTCTTATTTTTATCAACCCAACTCATATTATTCGCCATATTATGCTTAAATGATCGATAGAACGACAATTACTACACTTATTACTCTTATTATTATGAATCCGACTCATATTATTAGCCATATTATGCTTATATGATCGATAGAACGAGAATTACTACACTCGCTACTCTTAGTATTATCAATCTAACTCATATTATTAGCCATAATATGCTTATATGATCGATAGTACGAGAATTACTATACTTATTACACTCACTATTATCAATCTAACTCATATTATTAACCATATTATGCTTATATGATCGATGGAACTACAATTACTATACTCACTACTCTTATTATTATCAATCCAACTCATATTATTACCCATATTATGCTGATATGATCGATAGAACGACATTCACTATACTTATTACTGTTATTATTATCAATCTAACTCATATTATTAGCCATATTATGCTTATATGATCGATAGAATGAGAATTACTATACTCACTACTCTTAGTATTATCACTCTAACTCATATTATTAGCCATATTATGCTTATATGATCGATAGAATGGGAATTACTATACTCACTACTCTTAGTATTATCACTCTAACTCATATTATTAGCCATATTATGCTTATGTGACCGATAGAACGAGAATTACTATACTCACTACTCTTATTATTATCAATCTAACTCATATTATTAGCCATATTATGCTTATATGATCGATAGAACTACAATTACTATACTCATTACTCTTATTATTACCAATCCAACTCATATTATTAACCATATTATGCAGATATGATCGATAGAACGACAATTACTATACTCATTACTCTTATTATTATCAATCTAAATCATGCTATTAGCCATATTATGGTTATATGATCGATATAACGACAATTACTATACTTATTACTCTTATTATTATCAATCTAACTCATATTATTAGCCATATTGTGCTTATATGATCGATAGAACGACAATTACTATACTTATTACTCTTATTATTATGAACCTAACTCATATTATTAGCCATATTGTGCTTATATGATCGATAGAACGACAATTACTATACTTATTACTCTTATTGTTATCAATCTAACTCATATTATTAGCAATATTATGCTTATATGATCGGCAGAACGAGAATTACTATACTCACTACTCTTTGTATTATCAATATAACTCATATTATTAGCCATATTATGCTTATATTATCGATAGAACGACAATTACTATACTTATTACTGTTATTATTATCAATCTAACTCATATTATTAGCCATATTATGCTTATATGATCGATAGTACGACAATAACTATACTCATTGCTCTTATTATTATCAATCTAACTCATATTATTAACCATACTATGCAGATATGATCGATAGAACGACAATTACTATACTCATTACTCTTCTTATTATCAATCTAACTCATGCTGTTAGCCATATTATGGTTATATGATCGATATAACGACAATTACTATACTTATTACTCTTATTATTATCAATCTAACTCATATTATTAGCCATATTGTGCTTATATGATCGATAGAACGACAATTACTATACTTATTACTCTTATTATTATGAATCTACCTCATATTATTAGCCACGTTATGCTTATATGATCGATAGAACTACAATTACTATACTCATTACTCTTATTATTACCAATCCAACTCATATTATTACCCATATTATGCTGATATGATCGATAGAACGACATTCACTATACTTATTACACTCACTATTATCAATCTAACTCATATTATTAACCATATTATGCAGATATGATCGATAGAACGACAATTACTATACTCATTACTCTTATTATTATCAATCTAACTCATGCTATTAGCCATATTATGGTTATATGATCGATATAACGACAATTACTATACTTATTACTCTTATTATTATCAATCTAACTCATATTATTAGCAATATTATGCTTATATGATCGGCAGAACGAGAATTACTATACTCACTACTCTTTGTATTATCAATATAACTCATATTATTAGCCATATTATGCTTATATTATCGATAGAACGACAATTACTATACTTATTACTGTTATTATTATCAATCTAACTCATATTATTGGCCATATTATGCTTAAATGATCAATAGAACGACAATTACTATACTTATTACTCTTATTATTATCAATCTAACTCATATTATTAGCCATATTAAACTTATATGATCGATAGAACGACAAATACTATACTTATTACTCTTATTATTATCAATCTAACTCATATTATTACCCATATTATGCTGATATGATCGATAGAACGACATTCACTATACTTATTACACTCACTATTATCAATCTAACTCATATTATTAACCATATTATGCAGATATGATCGATAGAACGACAATTACTATACTTATTACTCTTATTATTATCATTCTAACTCATATTATTAACCATATTATGCTTATATGCTCGATAGAACGACAATTACTATACTTATTATTCTTATTTTTATCAACCCAACTCATATTATTCGCCATATTATGCTTAAATAATCGATAGAACGACAACTACTATACTTATTACTCTTATTATTATGAATCTGCCTCATATTATTAACCATATTATGCATATATGATCGATAGAACGACAATTACTATACTTATTACTCTTATTATTATCATTCTAACTCATATAATTAACCATATTAAGCAGATATGATCGATAGAGCTACAATTACTATACACATTACTCTTATTATTATCAATCTAACTCATATTATTAGCCATATTATGCTTATATGATCGATAGAACGACAATTACTATACTTATTACACTTATTATTGTCAATCTAACTCATATTATTAGCCATATTATGCTTATATGATCGATAGAACGACAATTACTATACTCATTACTCTTATTATTATCAATCTAAATCATGCTATTAGCCATATTATGGTTATATGATCGATATAACGACAATTACTATACTTATTACTCTTATTATTATCAATCTAACTCATATTATTAGCCATATTGTGCTTATATGATCGATAGAACGACAATTACTATACTTATTACTCTTATTATTATGAACCTAACTCATATTATTAGCCATATTGTGCTTATATGATCGATAGAACGACAATTACTATACTTATTACTCTTATTGTTATCAATCTAACTCATATTATTAGCAATATTATGCTTATATGATCGGCAGAACGAGAATTACTATACTCACTACTCTTTGTATTATCAATATAACTCATATTATTAGCCATATTATGCTTATATTATCGATAGAACGACAATTACTATACTTATTACTGTTATTATTATCAATCTAACTCATATTATTAGCCATATTATGCTTATATGATCGATAGTACGACAATTACTATACTCATTGCTCTTATTATTATCAATCTAACTCATATTATTAACCATACTATGCAGATATGATCGATAGAACGACAATTACTATACTCATTACTCTTCTTATTATCAATCTAACTCATGCTGTTAGCCATATTATGGTTATATGATCGATATAACGACAATTACTATACTTATTACTCTTATTATTATCAATCTAACTCATATTATTAGCCATATTGTGCTTATATGATCGATAGAACGACAATTACTATACTTATTACTCTTATTATTATGAATCTACCTCATATTATTAGCCACGTTATGCTTATATGATCGATAGAACTACAATTACTATACTCATTACTCTTATTATTACCAATCCAACTCATATTATTACCCATATTATGCTGATATGATCGATAGAACGACATTCACTATACTTATTACACTCACTATTATCAATCTAACTCATATTATTAACCATATTATGCAGATATGATCGATAGAACGACAATTACTATACTCATTACTCTTATTATTATCAATCTAACTCATGCTATTAGCCATATTATGGTTATATGATCGATATAACGACAATTACTATACTTATTACTCTTATTATTATCAATCTAACTCATATTATTAGCAATATTATGCTTATATGATCGGCAGAACGAGAATTACTATACTCACTACTCTTTGTATTATCAATATAACTCATATTATTAGCCATATTATGCTTATATTATCGATAGAACGACAATTACTATACTTATTACTGTTATTATTATCAATCTAACTCATATTATTGGCCATATTATGCTTAAATGATCAATAGAACGACAATTACTATACTTATTACTCTTATTATTATCAATCTAACTCATATTATTAGCCATATTATACTTATATGATCGATAGAACGACAAATACTATACTTATTACTCTTATTATTATCAATCTAACTCATATTATTACCCATATTATGCTGATATGATCGATAGAACGACATTCACTATACTTATTACACTCACTATTATCAATCTAACTCATATTATTAACCATATTATGCAGATATGATCGATAGAACGACAATTACTATACTTATTACTCTTATTATTATCATTCTAACTCATATTATTAACCATATTATGCTTATATGCGCGATAGAACGACAATTACTATACTTATTATTCTTATTTTTATCAACCCAACTCATATTATTCGCCATATTATGCTTAAATAATCGATAGAACGACAACTACTATACTTATTACTCTTATTATTATGAATCTGCCTCATATTATTAACCATATTATGCATATATGATCGATAGAACGACAATTACTATACTTATTACTCTTATTATTATCATTCTAACTCATATAATTAACCATATTAAGCAGATATGATCGATAGAGCTACAATTACTATACACATTACTCTTATTATTATCAATCTAACTCATATTATTAGCCATATTGTGCTTATATGAGCGATAGAACGACAATTACTATATTTATTACACTCACTATTATCAATCTAACTCATATTATTAACCATATTATGCAGATATGATCGATAGAACGACAATTACTATACTCATTACTCTTATTATTATCAATCTAACTCATGCTATTAGCCATATTATGGTTATATGATCGATATAACGACAATTACTATACTTATTACTCTTATTGTTATCAATCTAACTCATATTATTAACCATATTATGCTTATATGATCGATAGAATGAGAATTACTATACTCACTACTCTTAGTATTATCACTCTAACTCATATTATTAGCCATATTATGCTTATATGATCGAGAGAACGACTATTACTGTACTTATTACTCTTATTATTATCAATCTCAATCATATTATTAGCCATATTATGCTTATATGATGGATAGAACGAGAATTACTATACTCACTACTCTTAGTATTATCAATCTAACTCATATTATTAGCCATATTATGCTTATATGATCGATAGAATGAGAATTACTATACTCACTACTCTTAGTATTATCACTCTAATTTATATTATTAGCCTTATTATGCTTATATGATCGATAGAACGACAATTACTGTACTTATTACTCTTATTATTATCAATCTCAATCATATTATTAGCCATATTATGCTTATATGATCGATAGAACGAGAATTACTATACTCACTACTCTTAGTATTATCAATCTAACTCATATTGTTAGCCATATTATGCTTATATGATCGATAGAATGAGAATTGCTATACTCACTACTCTTAGTATTATCACTCTAACTCATATTATTAGCCTTATTATGCTTATATGATCGATAGAACGACAATTACTGTACTTATTACTCTTATTATTATCAATCTCAATCATATTATTAGCCATATTATGCTTATATGATCGATAGAACGACAATTACTGTACTTATTACTCTTATTATTATCAATCTCAATCATATTATTTGCCATATTATGCTTATATGATCGATAGAACGAGAATTACTGTACTTATCACTCTTATTATTATCAATCTAACTCATATTATTAGCCATATTATGCTTATATTATCGATAGAACTACAATTACTATACTCATTACTCTTATTATTATCAATCTAACTCATATTATTAGCCATATTATGCTTATATGATCGATAGAACGACAATTACTATACTCACTACTCTTAGTATTATCAATCTAACTCATATTATTAGCCATATTATGCTTATATTATCGATAGAACGACAATTACAATACTTATTACTGTTATTATTATCAATCTAACTCATATTATTAACCATATTATGTTAATATGATCGACCGAACGACATTCACTATACTTATTACACTCACTATTATCAATCTAACTCATATTATTAACCATATTATGCAGATATGATCGATAGAACGACAATTACTATACTTATTACTCTTATTATTATCAATCTAACTCATATTATTAGCCATATTGTGCTTATATGATCGATAGAACGACAATTACTATACTCATTACTCTTATTATTATCAATCTAACTCATGCTATTAGCCATATTATGGTTATATGATCGATATAACGACAATTACTATACTTATTACTCTTATTGTTATCAATCTACCTCATATTATTAACCATATTATGCAGATATGATCGATAGAACGACAATTACTATACTTATTACTCTTATTATTATCATTCTAACACATATTATTAACCATATTTGCAGATATGATCGATAGAACTACAATTACTATACTCATTACTCTTATTATTATCAATCTAACTCATATTATTAGCCATATTATGCTTATATGATCGATAGAACGACAATTACTATACTCACTACTCTTAGTATTATCAATCTAACTCATATTATTAGCCATATTATGCTTATATTATCGATAGAACGACAATTACTATACTTATTACTGTTATTATTATCAATCTAACTCATATTATTAGCCATATTATGCTTATATGATCGATAGAATGAGAATTACTATACTCACTACTCTTAGTATTATCACTCTAACTCATATTATTAGCCATATTATGCTTATATGATCGAGAGAACGACTATTACTGTACTTATTACTCTTATTATTATCAATCTCAATCATATTATTAGCCATATTATGCTTATATGATGGATAGAACGAGAATTACTATACTCACTACTCTTAGTATTATCAATCTAACTCATATTATTAGCCATATTATGCTTATATGATCGATAGAATGAGAATTACTATACTCACTACTCTTAGTATTATCACTCTAATTTACATTATTAGCCTTATTATGCTTATATGATCGATAGAACGACAATTACTGTACTTATTACTCTTATTATTATCAATCTCAATCATATTATTTGCCATATTATGCTTATATGATCGATAGAACGAGAATTACTATACTCACTACTCTTAGTATTATCAATCTAACTCATATTGTTAGCCATATTATGCTTATATGATCGATAGAATGAGAATTGCTATACTCACTACTCTTAGTATTATCACTCTAACTCATATTATTAGCCTTATTATGCTTATATGATCGATAGAACGACAATTACTGTACTTATTACTCTTATTATTATCTATCTCAATCATATTATTAGCCATATTATGCTTATATGATCGATAGAACGACAATTACTGTACTTATTACTCTTATTATTATCAATCTCAATCATATTATTAGCCATATTATGCTTATATGATCGATAGAACGAGAATTACTGTACTTATCACTCTTATTATTATCAATCTAACTCATATTATTAGCCATATTATGCTTATATTATCGATAGAACTACAATTACTATACTCATTACTCTTATTATTATCAATCTAACTCATATTATTAGCCATATTATGCTTATATGATCGATAGAACGACAATTACTATACTCACTACTCTTAGTATTATCAATCTAACTCATATTATTAGCCATATTATGCTTATATTATCGATAGAACGACAATTACAATACTTATTACTGTTATTATTATCAATCTAACTCATATTATTAACCATATTATGCTAATATGATCGACCGAACGACATTCACTATACTTATTACACTCACTATTATCAATCTAACTCATATTATTAACCATATTATGCAGATATGATCGATAGAACGACAATTACTATACTTATTACTCTTATTATTATCAATCTAACTCATATTATTAGCCATATTGTGCTTATATGATCGATAGAACGACAATTACTATACTCATTACTCTTATTATTATCAATCTAACTCATGCTATTAGCCATATTATGGTTATATGATCGATATAACGACAATTACTATACTTATTACTCTTATTGTTATCAATCTACCTCATATTATTAACCATATTATGCAGATATGATCGATAGAACGACAATTACTATACTTATTACTCTTATTATTATCATTCTAACACATATTATTAACCATATTTGCAGATATGATCGATAGAACTACAATTACTATACTCATTACTCTTATTATTATCAATCTAACTCATATTATTAGCCATATTATGCTTATATGATCGATAGAACGACAATTACTATACTCACTACTCTTAGTATTATCACTCTAATTCAAATTATTAGCCTTATTATGCTTATATGATCGATAGAACGAGAATTACTGTACTTATTACTCTTATTATTATCAATCTCAATCATATTATTAGCCATATTATGCTTATATGATCGATAGAACGAGAATTACTATACTCACTACTCTTAGTATTATCAATCTAACTCATATTGTTAGCCATATTATGCTTATATGATCGATAGAATGAGAATTGCTATACTCACTACTCTTAGTATTATCACTCTAACTCATATTATTAGCCTTATTATGCTTATATGATCGATAGAACGACAATTACTGTACTTATTACTCTTATTATTATCAATCTCAATCATATTATTAGCCATATTATGCTTATATGATCGATAGAACGAGAATTACTATACTCACTACTCTTAGTATTATCAATCTAACTCATATTATTAGCCATATTATGGTTATATTATCGATAGAACGACAATTACTATACTTATTACTCTTATTATTATCAATCTAACTCATATTATTAGCCATATTATGCTTATGTGATCGATAGAACGAGAATTACTGTACTTATCACTCTTATTATTATCAATCTAACTCATATTATTAGCCATATTATGCTTATATGATCGATAGAACGAGAATTACTATACTCACTACTCTTAGTATTACCAATCTAACTCATATTATTAGCCATATTATGCTTATATGATCGATAGAACGACAAATACTATACTTATTACTCTTATTATTATCAATCTAACTCATATTATTAACCATATTATGCAGATATGATCGATAGAACGACAATTACTATACTTATTACTCTTATTATTATCATTCTAACACATATTATTAACCATATTATGCAGATATGATCGATAGAACTACAATTACTATACTCATTACTCTTATTATTATCAATCTAACTCATATTATTAGCCATATTATGCTTATATGATCGATAGAACGACAATTACTATACTCACTACTCTTATTATTATCAATCTAACTCATATTATTAGCCATATTATGCTTATGTGATCGATAGAACGAGAATTACTATACTCACTCCTCTTAGTATTATCAATCTAACTCATATTATTAGCCATATTATGCTTAAATGATCGATAGAACGACAATTACTATACTTATTACTCTTATTATTATCAATCTAACTCATATTATTAACCATATTTTGCTAATATGATCGACAGAACGACGTTCACTATACTTATTACACTCACTATTATCAATCTAACTCATATTATTAACCATATTATGCAGATATGATCGATAGAGCGACAATTACTATACTTATTACTCTTATTATTATCATTCTAACTCATATTATTAACCATATTATGCTTATATGATTGATAGAACGACAATTACTATACTTATGATTCTTATTTTTATCAACCCAACTCATATTATTCGCCATATTATGCTTAAATGATCGATAGAACGACAATTACTATACTTATTACTCTTATTATTATGAATCTAACTCATATTATTAGCCATATTATGCTTATATGATCGATAGAATGAGAATTGCTATACTCACTACTCTTAGTATTATCACTCTAACTCATATTATTAGCCTTATTATGCTTATATGATCGATAGAACGACAATTACTGTACTTATCACTCTTATTATTATCAATCTAACTCATATTATTAGTCATATTATGCTTATATGATCGATAGAACGAGAATTACTATACTCACTACTCTTAGTGTTATCAATCCAACTCATATTATTAGCCATATTATGCTTATATGATCGATAGAACGACAATTACTATACTTATTACTCTTATTATTATCAATCTAACTCATATTATTAGCCATATTATGCTTATGTGATCGATAGAACGAGAATTACTATACTCACTACTCTTAGTATTATCAATCTAACTCATATTATTAGCCATATTAAGCTTATATGATCGATAGAATGAGAATTGCTATACCCACTACTCGTAGTATTATCACTCTAACTCATATTATTAGCCTTATTATGCTTATATGATCGATAGAACGACAATTACTGTACTTATCACTCTTATTATTATCAATCTAACTCATATTATTAGCCATATTATGCTTATATGATCGATAGAACGAGAATTACTATACTCACTACTCTTAGTATTATCAATCTAACTCATATTATTAGCCATATTATGCTTATATGATCGATAGAACGACAATTACTATACTTATTACTCTTATTATTATCAATCTAACTCATATTATTAGCAATATTATGCTTATATGATCGGCAGAACGAGAATTACTATACTCACTACTCTTTGTATTATCAATATAACTCATATTATTAGCCATATTATGCTTATATTATCGATAGAACGACAATTACTATACTTATTACTGTTATTATTATCAATCTAACTCATATTATTAGCCATATTATGCTTAAATGATCAATAGAACGACAATTACTATACTTATTACTCTTATTATTATCAATCTAACTCATATTATTAGCCATATTATACCTATATGATCGATAGAACGACAAATACTATACTTATTACTCTTATTATTATCATTCTAACTCATATTATTAACCATATTATGCTTATATGATCGATAGAACGACAATTACTATACTTATTATTCTTATTTTTATCAACCCAACTCATATTATTCGCCATATTATGCTTAAATGATCGATAGAACGACAACTACTATACTTATTACTCTTATTATTATGAATCTGCCTCATATTATTAACCATATTATGCATATATGATCGATAGAACGACAATTACTATACTTATTACTCTTATTATTATCATTCTAACTCATATTATTAACCATATTAAGCAGATATGATCGATAGAGCTACAATTACTATACTCATTACTCTTATTATTATCAATCTAACTCATATTATTAGCCTTATTATGCTTATATGATCGAGAGAACGACTATTACTGTACTTATTACTCTTATTATTATCAATCTCAATCATATTATTAGCCATATTATGCTTATATGATGGATAGAACGAGAATTACTATACTCACTACTCTTAGTATTATCAATCTAACTCATATTATTAGCCATATTATGCTTATATGATCGATAGAATGAGAATTACTATACTCACTACTCTTAGTATTATCACTCTAATTTATATTATTAGCCTTATTATGCTTATATGATCGATAGAACGACAATTACTGTACTTATTACTCTTATTATTATCAATCTCAATCATATTATTAGCCATATTATGCTTATATGATCGATAGAACGAGAATTACTATACTCACTACTCTTAGTATTATCAATCTAACTCATATTGTTAGCCATATTATGCTTATATGATCGATAGAATGAGAATTGCTATACTCACTACTCTTAGTATTATCACTCTAACTCATATTATTAGCCTTATTATGCTTATATGATCGATAGAACGACAATTACTGTACTTATTACTCTTATTATTATCAATCTCAATCATATTATTAGCCATATTATGCTTATATGATCGATAGAACGACAATTACTGTACTTATTACTCTTATTATTATCAATCTCAATCATATTATTAGCCATATTATGCTTATATGATCGATAGAACGACAAATACTATACTTATTACTCTTATTATTATCAATCTAACTCATATTATTAACCATATTATGCTAATATGATCGACAGAACGACATTCACTATACTTATTACACTCACTATTATCAATCTAACTCATATTATTAACCATATTATGCAGATATGATCGATAGAACGACAATTACTATACTTATTACTCTTATTATTATCAATCTAACTCATATTATTAGCCATATTGTGCTTATATGATCGATAGAACGACAATTACTATACTCATTACTCTTATTATTATCAATCTAACTCATGCTATTAGCCATATTATGGTTATATGATCGATATAACGACAATTACTATACTTATTACTCTTATTGTTATCAATCTAACTCGTATTATTAACCATATTATGCAGATATGATCGATAGAACGACAATTACTATACTTATTACTCTTATTATTATCATTCTAACACATATTATTAACCATATTATGCAGATATGATCGATAGAACTACAATTACTATACTCATTACTCTTATTATTATCAATCTAACTCATATTATTAGCCATATTATGCTTATATGATCGATAGAACGACAATTACTATACTTATTACTCTTATTATTATCAATCTAACTCATATTATTAACCATATTTTGCTAATATGATCGACAGAACGACGTTCACTATACTTATTACACTCACTATTATCAATCTAACTCATATTATTAACCATATTATGCAGATATGATCGATAGAGCGACAATTACTATACTTATTACTCTTATTATTATGAATCTAACTCATATTATTAGCCATATTATGCTTATATGATCGATAGAATGAGAATTGCTATACTCACTACTCTTAGTATTATCACTCTTACTCATATTATTAGCCTTATTATGCTTATATGATCGATAGAACGACAATTACTGTACTTATCACTCTTATTATTATCAATCTAACTCATATTATTAGTCATATTATGCTTATATGATCGATAGAACGAGAATTACTATACTCACTACTCTTAGTATTATCAATCCAACTCATATTATTAGCCATATTATGCTTATATGATCGATAGAACGACAATTACTATACTTATTGCTCTTATTATTATCAATCTAACTCATATTATTAGCCATATTATGCTTATGTGATCGATAGAACGAGAATTACTATACTCACTACTCTTAGTATTATCAATCTAACTCATATTATTAGCCATATTATGCTTATATGATCGATAGAATGAGAATTGCTATACTCACTACTCTTAGTATTATCACTCTAACTCATATTATTAGCCTTATTATGCTTATATGACCGATAGAACGACAATTACTGTACTTATCACTCTTATTATTATCAATCTAGCTCATATTATTAGCCATATTATGCTTATATGATCGGCAGAACGAGAATTACTATACTCACTACTCTTTGTATTATCAATATAACTCATATTATTAGTCATATTATGCTTATATTATCGATAGAACGACAATTACTATACTTATTACTGTTATTATTATCAATCTAACTCATATTATTAGCCATATTATGCTTAAATGATCAATAGAACGACAATTACTATACTTATTACTGTTATTATTATCAATCTAACTCATATTATTAGCCATATTATGCTTATATGATCGATAGAATGAGAATTACTATACTCACTACTCTTAGTATTATCACTCTAACTCATATTATTAGCCATATTATGCTTATATGATCGATAGAACGACAATTACTATACTTATTACTCTTATTATTATCAATCTAACTCATATTATTAGCAATATTATGCTTATATGATCGGCAGAACGAGAATTACTATACTCACTACTCTTTGTATTATCAATATAACTCATATTATTAGCCATATTATGCTTATATTATCGATAGAACGACAATTACTATACTTATTACTGTTATTATTATCAATCTAACTCATATTATTAGCCATATTATGCTTAAATGATCAATAGAACGACAATTACTATACTTATTACTCTTATTATTATCAATCTAACTCATATTATTAGCCATATTATACCTATATGATCGATAGAACGACAAATACTATACTTATTACTCTTATTATTATCAATCTAACTCATATTATTACCCATATTATGCTGATATGATCGATAGAACGACATTCACTATACTTATTACACTCACTATTATCAATCTAACTCATATTATTAACCATATTATGCAGATATGATCGATAGAACGACAATTACTATACTTATTACTCTTATTATTATCATTCTAACTCATATTATTAACCATATTGTGCTTATATGATCGATAGAACGACAATTACTATACTTATTATTCTTATTTTTATCAACCCAACTCATATTATTCGCCATATTATGCTTAAATGATCGATAGAACGACAACTACTATACTTATTACTCTTATTATTATGAATCTGCCTAATATTATTAACCATATTATGCATATATGATCGATAGAACGACAATTACTATACTTATTACTCTTATTATTATCATTCTAACTCATATTATTAACCATATTAAGCAGATATGATCGATAGAGCTACAATTACTATACTCATTACTCTTATTATTATCAATCTAACTCATATTATTAGCCTTATTATGCTTATATGATCGAGAGAACGACTATTACTGTACTTATTACTCTTATTATTATCAATCTCAATCATATTATTAGCCATATTATGCTTATATGATGGATAGAACGAGAATTACTATACTCACTACTCTTAGTATTATCAATCTAACTCATATTATTAGCCATATTATGCTTATATGATCGATAGAATGAGAATTACTATACTCACTACTCTTAGTATTATCACTCTAATTTATATTATTAGCCTTATTATGCTTATATGATCGATAGAACGACAATTACTGTACTTATTACTCTTATTATTATCAATCTCAATCATATTATTAGCCATATTATGCTTATATGATCGATAGAACGAGAATTACTATACTCACTACTCTTAGTATTATCAATCTAACTCATATTGTTAGCCATATTATGCTTATATGATCGATAGAATGAGAATTGCTATACTCACTACTCTTAGTATTATCACTCTAACTCATATTATTAGCCTTATTATGCTTATATGATCGATAGAACGACAATTACTGTACTTATTACTCTTATTATTATCAATCTCAATCATATTATTAGCCATATTATGCTTATATGATCGATAGAACGACAATTACTGTACTTATTACTCTTATTATTATCAATCTCAATCATATTATTAGCCATATTATGCTTATATGATCGATAGAACGACAAATACTATACTTATTACTCTTATTATTATCAATCTAACTCATATTATTAACCATATTATGCTAATATGATCGACAGAACGACATTCACTATACTTATTACACTCACTATTATCAATCTAACTCATATTATTAACCATATTATGCAGATATGATCGATAGAACGACAATTACTATACTTATTACTCTTATTATTATCAATCTAACTCATATTATTAGCCATATTGTGCTTATATGATCGATAGAACGACAATTACTATACTCATTACTCTTATTATTATCAATCTAACTCATGCTATTAGCCATATTATGGTTATATGATCGATATAACGGCAATTACTATACTTATTACTCTTATTGTTATCAATCTAACTCGTATTATTAACCATATTATGCAGATATGATCGATAGAACGACAATTACTATACTTATTACTCTTATTATTATCATTCTAACACATATTATTAACCATATTATGCAGATATGATCGATAGAACTACAATTACTATACTCATTACTCTTATTATTATCAATCTAACTCATATTATTAGCCATATTATGCTTATATGATCGATAGAACGACAATTACTATACTTATTACTCTTATTATTATCAATCTAACTCATATTATTAGCCATATTATGCTTATATGATCGATAGAATGAGAATTACTATACTCACTACTCTTAGTATTATCACTCTAACTCATATTATTAGCCATATTATGCTTATATGATCGATAGAACGACAATTAATGTACTCATTACTCTTATTATTATCAATCTAACTCATATTATTAGCCATATTATGCTTATATGATCGATAGAACGACAATTACTATACTCACTACTCTTAGTATTATCAATCTAACTCATATTATTAGCCATATTATGCTTATATTATCGATAGAACGACAATTACTATACTTATTACTGTTATTATTATCAATCTAACTCATATTATTAGCCATATTATGCTTATATGATCGATAGAATGAGAATTACTATACTCACTACTCTTAGTATTATCACTCTAACTCATATTATTAGCCATATTATGCTTATATGATCGAGAGAACGACTATTACTGTACTTATTACTCTTATTATTATCAATCTCAATCATATTATTAGCCATATTATGCTTATATGATGGATAGAACGAGAATTACTATACTCACTACTCTTAGTATTATCACTCTAACTCATATTATTAGCCTTATTATGCTTATATGATCGATAGAACGACAATTACTGTACTTATTACTCTTATTATTATCAATCTCAATCATATTATTAGCCATATTATGCTTATATGATCGATAGAACGAGAATTACTGTACTTATTACTCCTATTATTATCAATCTCAATCATATTATTAGCCATATTATGCTTATATGATCGATAGAACGACAATTACTGTACTTATTACTCTTATTATTATCAATCTCAATCATATTATTAGCCATATTATGCTTATATGATCGATAGAACGACAAATACTATACTTATTACTCTTATTATTATCAATCTAACTCATATTATTAACCATATTATGCTAATATGATCGACAGAACGACATTCACTATACTTATTACACTCACTATTATCAATCTAACTCATATTATTAACCATATTATGCAGATATGATCGATAGAACGACAATTACTATACTTATTACTCTTATTATTATCAATCTAACTCATATTATTAGCCATATTGTGCTTATATGATCGATAGAACGACAATTACTATACTCATTACTCTTATTATTATCAATCTAACTCATGCTATTAGCCATATTATGGTTATATGATCGATATAACGACAATTACTATACTTATTACTCTTATTGTTATCAATCTAACTCGTATTATTAACCATATTATGCAGATATGATCGATAGAACGACAATTACTATACTTATTACTCTTATTATTATCATTCTAACACATATTATTAACCATATTATGCAGATATGATCGATAGAACTACAATTACTATACTCATTACTCTTATTATTATCAATCTAACTCATATTATTAGCCATATTATGCTTATATGATCGATAGAACGACAATTACTATACTTATTACTCTTATTATTATCAATCTAACTCATATTATTAACCATATTTTGCTAATATGATCGACAGAACGACGTTCACTATACTTATTACACTCACTATTATCAATCTAACTCATATTATTAACCATATTATGCAGATATGATCGATAGAGCGACAATTACTATACTTATTACTCTTATTATTATGAATCTAACTCATATTATTAGCCATATTATGCTTATATGATCGATAGAATGAGAATTGCTATACTCACTACTCTTAGTATTATCACTCTAACTCATATTATTAGCCTTATTATGCTTATATGATCGATAGAACGACAATTACTGTACTTATCACTCTTATTATTATCAATCTAACTCATATTATTAGTCATATTATGCTTATATGATCGATAGAACGAGAATTACTATACTCACTACTCTTAGTATTATCAATCCAACTCATATTATTAGCCATATTATGCTTATATGATCGATAGAACGACAATTACTATTCTTATTACTCTTATTATTATCAATCTAACTCATATTATTAGCCATATTATGCTTATGTGATCGATAGAACGAGAATTACTATACTCACTACTCTTAGTATTATCAATCTAACTCATATTATTAGCCATATTATGCTTATATGATCGATAGAATGAGAATTGCTATACTCACTACTCTTAGTATTATCACTCTAACTCATATTATTAGCCTTATTATGCTTATATGACCGATAGAACGACAATTACTGTACTTATCACTCTTATTATTATCAATCTAACTCATATTATTAGCCATATTATGCTTATATGATCGGCAGAACGAGAATTACTATACTCACTACTCTTTGTATTATCAATATAACTCATATTATTAGTCATATTATGCTTATATTATCGATAGAACGACAATTACTATACTTATTACTGTTATTATTATCAATCTAACTCATATTATTAGCCATATTATGCTTAAATGATCAATAGAACGACAATTACTATACTTATTACTCTTATTATTATCAATCTAACTCATATTATTAGCCATATTATACCTATATGATCGATAGAACGACAAATACTATACTTATTACTCTTATTATTATCAATCTAACTCATATTATTACCCATATTATGCTGATATGATCGATAGAACGACATTCACTATACTTATTACACTCACTATTATCAATCTAACTCATATTATTAACCATATTATGCAGATATGATCGATAGAACGACAATTACTATACTCATTACTCTTATTATTATCAATCTAACTCATGCTATTAGCCATATTATGGTTATATGATCGATATAACGACAATTACTATACTTATTACTCTTATTGTTATCAATCTAACTCATATTATTAACCATATTATGCAGATATGATCGATAGAACGACAATTACTATACTTATTACTCTTATTATTATCATTCTAACACATATTATTAACCATATTATGCAGATATGATCGATAGAACTACAATTACTATACTCATTACTCTTATTATTATCAATCTAACTCATATTATTAGCCATATTATGCTTATATGATCGATAGAACGACAATTACTATACTTATTACTCTTATTATTATCAATCTAACTCATATTATTAGCCATATTATGCTTATATGATCGAGAGAACGACTATTACTGTACTTATTACTCTTATTATTATCAATCTCAATCATATTATTAGCCATATTATGCTTATATGATGGATAGAACGAGAATTACTATACTCACTACTCTTAGTATTATCACTCTAACTCATATTATTAGCCTTATTATGCTTATATGATCGATAGAACGACAATTACTGTACTTATTACTCTTATTATTATCAATCTCAATCATATTATTAGCCATATTATGCTTATATGATCGATAGAACGAGAATTACTGTACTTATTACTCCTATTATTATCAATCTCAATCATATTATTAGCCATATTATGCTTATATGATCGATAGAACGACAATTACTGTACTTATTACTCTTATTATTATCAATCTCAATCATATTATTAGCCATATTATGCTTATATGATCGATAGAACGACAAATACTATACTTATTACTCTTATTATTATCAATCTAACTCATATTATTAACCATATTATGCTAATATGATCGACAGAACGACATTCACTATACTTATTACACTCACTATTATCAATCTAACTCATATTATTAACCATATTATGCAGATATGATCGATAGAACGACAATTACTATACTTATTACTCTTATTATTATCAATCTAACTCATATTATTAGCCATATTGTGCTTATATGATCGATAGAACGACAATTACTATACTCATTACTCTTATTATTATCAATCTAACTCATGCTATTAGCCATATTATGGTTATATGATCGATATAACGACAATTACTATACTTATTACTCTTATTGTTATCAATCTAACTCGTATTATTAACCATATTATGCAGATATGATCGATAGAACGACAATTACTATACTTATTACTCTTATTATTATCATTCTAACACATATTATTAACCATATTATGCAGATATGATCGATAGAACTACAATTACTATACTCATTACTCTTATTATTATCAATCTAACTCATATTATTAGCCATATTATGCTTATATGATCGATAGAACGACAATTACTATACTTATTACTCTTATTATTATCAATCTAACTCATATTATTAACCATATTTTGCTAATATGATCGACAGAACGACGTTCACTATACTTATTACACTCACTATTATCAATCTAACTCATATTATTAACCATATTATGCAGATATGATCGATAGAGCGACAATTACTATACTTATTACTCTTATTATTATGAATCTAACTCATATTATTAGCCATATTATGCTTATATGATCGATAGAATGAGAATTGCTATACTCACTACTCTTAGTATTATCACTCTAACTCATATTATTAGCCTTATTATGCTTATATGATCGATAGAACGACAATTACTGTACTTATCACTCTTATTATTATCAATCTAACTCATATTATTAGTCATATTATGCTTATATGATCGATAGAACGAGAATTACTATACTCACTACTCTTAGTATTATCAATCCAACTCATATTATTAGCCATATTATGCTTATATGATCGATAGAACGACAATTACTATTCTTATTACTCTTATTATTATCAATCTAACTCATATTATTAGCCATATTATGCTTATGTGATCGATAGAACGAGAATTACTATACTCACTACTCTTAGTATTATCAATCTAACTCATATTATTAGCCATATTATGCTTATATGATCGATAGAATGAGAATTGCTATACTCACTACTCTTAGTATTATCACTCTAACTCATATTATTAGCCTTATTATGCTTATATGACCGATAGAACGACAATTACTGTACTTATCACTCTTATTATTATCAATCTAACTCATATTATTAGCCATATTATGCTTATATGATCGGCAGAACGAGAATTACTATACTCACTACTCTTTGTATTATCAATATAACTCATATTATTAGTCATATTATGCTTATATTATCGATAGAACGACAATTACTATACTTATTACTGTTATTATTATCAATCTAACTCATATTATTAGCCATATTATGCTTAAATGATCAATAGAACGACAATTACTATACTTATTACTCTTATTATTATCAATCTAACTCATATTATTAGCCATATTATACCTATATGATCGATAGAACGACAAATACTATACTTATTACTCTTATTATTATCAATCTAACTCATATTATTACCCATATTATGCTGATATGATCGATAGAACGACATTCACTATACTTATTACACTCACTATTATCAATCTAACTCATATTATTAACCATATTATGCAGATATGATCGATAGAACGACAATTACTATACTCATTACTCTTATTATTATCAATCTAACTCATGCTATTAGCCATATTATGGTTATATGATCGATATAACGACAATTACTATACTTATTACTCTTATTGTTATCAATCTAACTCATATTATTAACCATATTATGCAGATATGATCGATAGAACGACAATTACTATACTTATTACTCTTATTATTATCATTCTAACACATATTATTAACCATATTATGCAGATATGATCGATAGAACTACAATTACTATACTCATTACTCTTATTATTATCAATCTAACTCATATTATTAGCCATATTATGCTTATATGATCGATAGAACGACAATTACTATACTTATTACTCTTATTATTATCAATCTAACTCATATTATTAACCATATTTTGCTAATATGATCGACAGAACGACGTTCACTATACTTATTACACTCACTATTATCAATCTAACTCATATTATTAACAATATTATGCAGATATGATCGATAGAGCGACAATTACTATACTTATTACTCTTATTATTATGAATCTAACTCATATTATTAGCCATATTATGCTTATGTGATCGATAGAATGAGAATTGCTATACTCACTACTCTTAGTATTATCACTCTAACTCATATTATTAGCCTTATTATGCTTATATGATCGATAGAACGACAATTACTGTACTTATCACTCTTATTATTATCAATCTAACTCATATTATTAGTCATATTATGCTTATATGATCGATAGAACGAGAATTACTATACTCACTACTCTTAGTATTATCAATCCAACTCATATTATTAGCCATATTATGCTTATATGATCGATAGAACGACAATTACTATACTTATTACTCTTATTATTATCAATCTAACTCATATTATTAACCATATTTTGCTAATATGATCGACAGAACGACGTTCACTATACTTATTACACTCACTATTATCAATCTAACTCATATTATTAACCATATTATGCAGATATGATCGATAGAGCGACAATTACTATACTTATTACTCTTATTATTATCAATCTAACTCATATTATTAGCCATATTATGCTTATGTGATCGATAGAACGAGAATTACTATACTCACTAACCTTAGTATTATCAATCTAACTCATATTATTAGCCATATTATGCTTATATGATCGATAGAATGCGAATTGCTATACTCACTACTCTTAGTATTATCACTCTAACTCATATTATTAGCCTTATTATGCTTATATGACCGATAGAACGACAATTACTGTACTTATCACTCTTATTATTATCAATCTAACTCATATTATTAGCCATATTATGCTTATATGATCGGCAGAACGAGAATTACTATACTCACTACTCTTTGTATTATCAATATAACTCATATTATTAGCCATATTATGCTTATATTATCGATAGAACGACAATTACTATACTTATTACTGTTATTATTATCAATCTAACTCATATTATTAGCCATATTATGCTTAAATGATCAATAGAACGACAATTACTATACTTATTACTCTTATTATTATCAATCTAACTCATATTATTAGCCATATTATACCTATATGATCGATAGAACGACAAATACTATACTTATTACTCTTATTATTATCAATCTAACTCATATTATTACCCATATTAAGCTGATATGATCGATAGAACGACATTCACTATACTTATTACACTCACTATTATCAATCTAACTCATATTATTAACCATATTATGCAGATATGATCGATAGAACGACAATTACTATACTTATTACTCTTATTATTATCATTCTAACTCATATTATTAACCATATTATGCTTATATGATCGATAGAACGACAATTACTATACTTATTATTCTTATTTTTATCAACCCAACTCATATTATTCGCCATATTATGCTTAAATGATCGATAGAACGACAACTACTATACTTATTACTCTTATTATTATGAATCTGCCTCATATTATTAACTATATTATGCATATATGATCGATAGAACGACAATTACTATACTTATTACTCTTATTATTATCATTCTAACTCATATTATTAACCATATTAAGCAGATATGATCGATAGAGCTACAATTACTATACTCATTACTCTTATTATTATCAATCTAACTCATATTATTAGCCTTATTATGCTTATATGATCGATAGAACGACAATTACTGTACTTATTACTCTTATTATTATCAATCTCAATCATATTATTAGCCATATTATGCTTATATGATCGATAGAACGACAATTACTGTACTTATTACTCTTATTATTATCAATCTCAATCATATTATTAGCCATATTATGCTTATATGATCGATAGAACGAGAATTACTGTACTTATCACTCTTATTATTATCAATCTAACTCATATTATTAGCCATATTATGCTTATATTATCGATAGAACTACAATTACTATACTCATTACTCTTATTATTATCAATCTAACTCATATTATTAGCCATATTATGCTTATATGATCGATAGAACGACAATTACTATACTCACTACTCTTAGTATTATCAATCTAACTCATATTATTAGCCATATTATGCTTATATTATCGATAGAACGACAATTACAATACTTATTACTGTTATTATTATCAATCTAACTCATATTATTAACCATATTATGCTAATATGATCGACAGAACGACATTCACTATACTTATTACACTCACTATTATCAATCTAACTCATATTATTAACCATATTATGCAGATATGATCGATAGAACGACAATTACTATACTTATTACTCTTATTATTATCAATCTAACTCATATTATTAGCCATATTGTGCTTATATGATCGATAGAACGACAATTACTATACTCATTACTCTTATTATTATCAATCTAACTCATGCTATTAGCCATATTATGGTTATATGATCGATATAACGACAATTACTATACTTATTACTGTTATTGTTATCAATCTACCTCATATTATTAACCATATTATGCAGATATGATCGATAGAACGACAATTACTATACTTATTACTCTTATTATTATCATTCTAACACATATTATTAACCATATTTGCAGATATGATCGATAGAACTACAATTACTATACTCATTACTCTTATTATTATCAATCTAACTCATATTATTAGCCATATTATGCTAATATGATCGATAGAACGACAATTACTATACTCACTACTCTTAGTATTATCAATCTAACTCATATTATTAGCCATATTATGCTTATATTATCGATAGAACGACAATTACTATACTTATTACTGTTATTATTATCAATCTAACTCATATTATTAGCCATATTATGCTTATATGATCGATAGAATGAGAATTACTATACTCACTACTCTTAGTATTATCACTCTAACTCATATTATTAGCCATATTATGCTTATATGATCGAGAGAACGACTATTACTGTACTTATTACTCTTATTATTATCAATCTCAATCATATTATTAGCCATATTATGCTTATATGATGGATAGAACGAGAATTACTATACTCACTACTCTTAGTATTATCAATCTAACTCATATTATTAGCCATATTATGCTTATATGATCGATAGAATGAGAATTACTATACTCACTACTCTTAGTATTATCACTCTAATTCATATTATTAGCCTTATTATGCTTATATGATCGATAGAACGACAATTACTGTACTTATTACTCTTATTATTATCAATCTCAATCATATTATTAGCCATATTATGCTTATATGATCGATAGAACGAGAATTACTATACTCACTACTCTTAGTATTATCAATCTAACTCATATTGTTAGCCATATTATGCTTATATGATCGATAGAATAAGAATTGCTATATTCACTACTCTTAGTATTATCACTCTAACTCATATTATTAGCCTTATTATGCTTATATGATCGATAGAACGACAATTACTGTACTTATCACTCTTATTATTATCAATCTCAATCATATTATTAGCCATATTATGCTTATATGATCGATAGAACGACAATTACTGTACTTATCACTCTTATTATTATCAATCTCAATCATATTATTAGCCATATTATGCTTATATGATCGATAGAACGAGAATTACTATACTCACTACTCTTAGTATTATCAATCTAACTCATATTATTAGCCATATTATGCTTATATGATCGATAGAACGACAAATACTATACTTATTACTCTTATTATTATCAATCTAACTCATATTATTAACCATATTATGCAGATATGATCGATAGAACGACAATTACTATACTTATTACTCTTATTATTATCATTCTAACACATATTATTAACCATATTATGCAGATATGATCGATAGAACTACAATTACTATACTCATTACTC
Source organism: Megachile rotundata (assembly GCF_050947335.1). Lineage (NCBI taxonomy): Eukaryota > Metazoa > Arthropoda > Insecta > Hymenoptera > Megachilidae > Megachile > Megachile rotundata. The sequence goes on along the minus strand of NW_027473627.1, from coordinate 2,004 downwards.
TTATTATTATCAATCTAACTCATATTATTAGCCATATTATGCTTATATGATCGATAGAACGACAATTACTATACTCACTACTCTTATTATTATCAATCTAACTCATATTATTAGCCATATTATGCTTATGTGATCGATAGAACGAGAATTACTATACTCACTCCTCTTAGTATTATCAATCTAACTCATATTATTAGCCATATTATGCTTAAATGATCGATAGAACGACAATTACTATACTTATTACTCTTATTATTATCAATCTAACTCATATTATTAACCATATTTTGCTAATATGATCGACAGAACGACGTTCACTATACTTATTACACTCACTATTATCAATCTAACTCATATTATTAACCATATTATGCAGATATGATCGATAGAACGACAATTACTATACTTATTACTCTTATTATTATCAATCTAACTCATATTATTAGCCATATTGTGCTTATATGATCGATAGAACGACAATTACTATACTCATTACTCTTATTATTATCAATCTAACTCATGCTATTAGCCATATTATGGTTATATGATCGATATAACGACAATTACTATACTTATTACTCTTATTGTTATCAATCTAACTCGTATTATTAACCATATTATGCAGATATGATCGATAGAACGACAATTACTATACTTATTACTCTTATGATTATCATTCTAACACATATTATTAACCATATTATGCAGATATGATCGATAGAACGACAATTACTATACTCATTACTCTTATTATTATCAATCTAACTCATGCTATTAGCCATATTATGGTTATATGATCGATATAACGACAATTACTATACTTATTACTCTTATTGTTATCAATCTAACTCATATTATTAACCATATTTTGCTAATATGATCGACAGAACGACGTTCACTATACTTATTACACTCACTATTATCAATCTAACTCATATTATTAACCATATTATGCAGATATGATCGATAGAGCGACAATTACTATACTTATTACTCTTATTATTATGAATCTAACTCATATTATTAGCCATATTATGCTTATATGATCGATAGAATGAGAATTGCTATACTCACTACTCTTAGTATTATCACTCTAACTCATATTATTAGCCTTATTATGCTTATATGATCGATAGAACGACAATTACTGTACTTATCACTCTTATTATTATCAATCTAACTCATATTATTAGTCATATTATGCTTATATGATCGATAGAACGAGAATTACTATACTCACTACTCTTAGTATTATCAATCGAACTCATATTATTAGCCATATTATGCTTATATGATCGATAGAACGACAATTACTATTCTTATTACTCTTATTATTATCAATCTAACTCATATTATTAGCCATATTATGCTTATGTGATCGATAGAACGAGAATTACTATACTCACTACTCTTAGTATTATCAATCTAACTCATATTATTAGCCATATTATGCTTATATGATCGATAGAATGAGAATTGCTATACTCACTACTCTTAGTATTATCACTCTAACTCATATTATTAGCCTTATTATGCTTATATGACCGATAGAACGACAATTACTGTACTTATCACTCTTATTATTATCAATCTAACTCATATTATTAGCCATATTATGCTTATATGATCGGCAGAACGAGAATTACTATACTCACTACTCTTTGTATTATCAATATAACTCATATTATTAGTCATATTATGCTTATATTATCGATAGAACGACAATTACTATACTTATTACTGTTATTATTATCAATCTAACTCATATTATTAGCCATATTATGCTTAAATGATCAATAGAACGACAATTACTATACTTATTACTCTTATTATTATCAATCTAACTCATATTATTAGCCATATTATACCTATATGATCGATAGAACGACAAATACTATACTTATTACTCTTATTATTATCAATCTAACTCATATTATTACCCATATTATGCTGATATGATCGATAGAACGACATTCACTATACTTATTACACTCACTATTATCA